>NW_006239088.1:575238-616635 GCF_000226075.1 Solanum tuberosum | reverse complement strand
TTTTTTTTTTTTTTTTTTTTGCAAGTTCCATTGATGATTGAATTTGGTTGATTATTTTACAGTTCAAAAAGTTTATGTTGCTAATTCTTAATCCTTTTTCATTTTTGGTCTAGTCTAACCCATTGCTGGAGGCCTTTGGCAATGCACGTACTATTAGGAATGACAATTCAAGGTGTGTTTTCAACTACTAATGGTGGTCTTGCTAACATGTATCGTTTGATGCAATCAGTGATGTTCATTATTTCAGCAGGGAAGGTGGTTTTGTAGTCTTTTTTAAGAGCATTGTTTTGTCCTTTATATGGAATCTCTGCTTGTCTTGTCTTTCACCTTCTTACAATGAAACTGGTTATTTCTAGTTTGTTGGAATCTTTGAACTCATACTTATTCAGTAAAGTGATATCGAACATGGGGAAATTGTTCTTGAGGTCTATTGAATTATGATTAATGCCTCTAATCCTTGTTTCTTGCAGTCGTTTTGGCAAGTTTGTTGAGATCCAATTTGATGCAAGTGGTAGAATATCTGGAGCTGCAATTCGGACTTATCTTCTGGAGAGATCTCGTGTTGTTCAGCTAACAGATCCAGAGAGGAATTATCACTGCTTTTATCAATTATGTGCATCTGGAATGGTATTTTCTACCCTCCGTGTGCTCAGTTATGATGTTTAATTCATGATATTCTTTATGTCCTAGGTGAAATGTGTGTTCTAATATTCTTTTCCTTGTGAGTGTATTAACTTCAATGTGGTGACATTGATGTGCACATTTAAATTGTTCTAAGTGGCCAATTTATGCGATTTGACCATCAGAGAAAGTTTAAGGTTATTTCATTTCTATGTTCTTACTTCTTCAGGATGCTGAGAAATACAAGCTGGGTCATCCTAGTGACTTTCACTACTTGAACCAGAGCAAAACCTATGAGCTAGATGGAGTTAGCAATGCTGAGGAGTACACCAAGACAAGGAGAGCTATGGATATTGTTGGAATTAGTCAGGAGGAACAGGTTCTGCAACTGTAGTTTGTTATCCTAATCAGTATTTCTGTATTTAGTAGCATTCCTATTCTACATCACTAATTACTACATTGCATCGTTCTTTTAATACCAGGAAGCAATATTTCGTACATTGGCAGCCATTCTACATCTAGGAAACATAGAATTCTCTCCGGGCAAAGAACATGATTCATCAGTTATAAAAGATGAAAAGTCTAGGTCTCATTTACAGATGGCTGCTAAGCTTTTTAAGTAAGTTTTTCTTCTCCTCCTCCTCTTCCTGGCAACACATTTAAGCTTTTTGTTTCTCTGATTTGCTGATGATTTTGCTGGTTGATGAATGATTATCACGTCCTTTATCATCTCTTTGATGATCTTTCTCCCTTGACAAATAATTATATATTGCCCGCTCTCTTAAGCTTCTTCGGCTCTTAGCGAACGATGCTTTTTTTATCTTAGAATAATGTTCATTACTCAATTTTGATTTGTACAGTTTGTATCGGTGAAATGGTTGCGGTACACTCAATATGTCTCTCTGTTTTATGTAGTTGGCAATTCGTTATAATCAATATGTCATCTTCAATAGTTATTGCAATAGCTTTTCATTTTTTTTTCTTGCTTTCTGTTCTGTATTGGCATTATTCCTGATTTTAAGACATCTTAGAAAAATATTTAGGAAAGGATAGCACTGTGTATGTTGTCTTATAGGATAGGACTAATTTATGGGTTTTTATTTTAACTTTTGCTTGATAAAAATTTAATATTTTAAAAAATGTAGCCTAGGGGACGTGAAGATTCAAACTCAGAACTCTCAAAAAGAGGGTAGGTAACTGGAGTTTTGTTGAACTGTAAGACTGGTCTCTCTTATTCACCATGCTTGGATTTAGTGGTATTTGTACCGCCTTGAGGGATTGCTGACTTCTGTTTATCTTTACCTTCTTTACATTTCTTGTCTTGGGACTTCAGTATTGATATTATTTGAAACCTTTCAAGCTCTGTCGTATTGCTTTATAAGGGTGTTAAGTTTCCTGTTTTACTTAACGTCTTGACAGTCCAACTGATCCCCAATTCCTCTTTCTTTAAGGTGTGACGTTCAACTGTTGGTGACCACACTTTGTACAAGATCAATTCAAACTTACGAAGGAATCATCATTAAGGCTCTTGATTGTGGTGCTGCTGTTGCAGGACGTGATACTTTAGCGAAAACTGTTTATGCCCAATTATTCGATTGGTAACCCAAAATCCTTTATGGCATCCAATAGTCAATGTTCTACTTATATAAGTTGATTATATAAGAGTATTGTACATCGCTTGCTTGTTTCAGGTTAGTTGAAAAAATCAACAGATCTGTTGGGCAAGATCCTGATTCCCTGATACAAATTGGAGTTTTGGATATATATGGATTTGAATGCTTTAAGCAGAACAGGTTAGTTACATGTTATTGTTTTTGCCTATTGTATTCTTTTGAAACATAATGTAATATAGCGAACATAACAGATTGCTGTGTTACTTAAAGGTGGAAATAAAGGTTATTGGGAGCCCTTCTAGAATCAGATTCGTAAATAGACACCCAGAAGCCGTGGATCAATTATTTCTCTCAAGCCTCACTTTTCAACATTGCATCCTCTTTACTGCTGTTATTGTGAAATTTGAGCCTTCTGTAGTTGTGCAATGTCAACTTAAGTTACTCATTGGGTAAAAGATAAGAGCTCAAGATTGTAGACATATGCTTCTTCACAGCTGGTAAAGGACATGCACATATTTTCGGGAAAAACATGTTATGAAATATATGGAAGGCAATCCATTGTTGAGCTTGGTCGATGTTTAGCACCTAAGAGAAGTGATTTGTATTTTAGATGTGAGATCACAAGCCTTTATTGGAATGCTATAAATGCTTTACTGGAGGCTTAATTGAATTTTGATAAGTACACGAGCTTCCTGACAATGATTGAAATTGTTCTACAAATAATGTTTTAGAATAGCATGATAGTTGGCTATGAAAAATCTTTAATTAATCTGGTATTACATCAACAGTTTTCAGCGTAAATTGGAGATGAGAGGTTGAGAAGTTATTGGATGTTCATAAATGGCAAAGTCTTGAAGTTATTTTGGAAATATCTAATCACTTTAGCCTCTGAGTATTGTCTTCCTGTTTGGTCCACAATATAGTGGCTTGTTTGTTGAGTTGGTTCTTTCCACAAGCTATGAGTTTGAAACCAATTAGCCTATCATGTGCAGTCAATATGTGTTTAAAGTTGGAGAATTTTTGCATTTCGCGTCAAAACCCATATGGGTTATGTCTTTTGCTTCATTTTAGGCTCTATGGACTAAATGTTTGAGTGACCCAAAAAAAAGAGAGAAGAAAAAACAGTTTCTGGCGTCTTTACTAACATATAAGATTGTCGTGAAAATTCAGTGCTTTTTGATTATTTATCACACTTGTAGAATCCACAAAAATCATGGTGGTAAAGGGCTAAAGGCCTCCAATTTTTGAAGAAGAAAGGAACCCAAAGAGAATTTTGGCTAAATGGAGTTACAAATTATAGAAGCTAGGAAACTTAAGAATAAGGAAATCAGAAATTGGAGCCATGAGGGTTGAAGTTTTGATTTACTATTTGTGCTCTCTTTCACCAAGGATGAGCTGCATCCTTATGGTTTGAGGATCAACTCCGTACCCTCTTTCAGATAGTTAGCGCTTTGCACGAGATGAGAAAGTGTTGATAGATTTGGATAAGAAGGCAAATATCACATTCCAACCTCAATAAGGTGGATAAGGTGCAAGAACCTAAAAAGCAGACTAAGATAAGTTATTCAACTAGGTAATGCGTTGAAAAGCCGTCTTGAGAACAAGAAAGCAGACATGCACACAAACAGACTTGCAAGATTAAGATAAGGCTTGACTTTATTAGTCCTATCCCTACGACCCTTATTCTTCTAAGGGGATAGACAAGCCTTCTTTCAAAGTCTTTCATTTTCTTAGAAATGCCAATGCGGGTAAACTTTTTTCCAACTCCTTACTTAATGCCGCAATGGAGTCCCAGGACTTCGATACGCTTAGAAATTAGGTAGAAGAATAAGGTTTGTAGCATTAGAATTTCACACTTTGACATGTCCCTTTACAAAATGAAGTGATGAACAAGATGGGTGGTTATGGTTGTCTTAGACAAGATGAGCTTTATTCATTAATGTTTAGGATCATTTCCTGGGGACAAATTTGTAAAAACCTGTTTGGAATTCCATTGTTTAAGCTAATCTTTTTATTTGACTAAACATAATGGAGTGTCACCCAAATTCTTTCTTTTTTGGCCCGATAAAGAGGAAATGCCAGTTCATTGCATTAAAGATGAAATAATAAGAAACCGGAGACAAAAATCACTAGGTGATTCTTCCTATCTAGCCTATCATTGGTGGACAAAGTTACCTGGTACCTGTTGTTGGTGGTAGGTGGTAGGGATCACGTAGAATTAGTGAGGCGCACGAAAGCTAGCCCGAACACCACAGTCATAAAAAAAGATGAAATAAAAAGAAATACACAAATGAATATTTACTGTTTTGAACTTGTATTTGGCGTAAAATAATAAAGCGCTAAATTTTGATTTGCAGATATTTCTCGAAAAGAAAAAGTACACAGTTGTAATAAATGGTCTTTGCATCTAAATATGAAATAAAAAGAAAAATAAGTTGAATCTCCATTATTTCGGGTAAAACCCTTTTAGATGGCTAAAAACATGTGGTGTAGCCAAGTTTCTTTTCTATAGATTTGGCTAGATAAAGAAAAATACACAATTAGAATAAATATGCATTGTATCTAAAGAAGAAACAAAACAAATACACACTTGGAATTCCATTAGTTAGGAAACTTTTTATTTGACTAAAGATAATAGAGTTTCAGTTAATTCTTTTTAAATAAATTTAGCCTGTAAAAGAAGAAACACACAATTAGAACAAATATCCACTGCACATTAAATGAAAAAATAAAAAAAAAACTAATTGAGGGAAAATATGCTTGGTGTATTAAGAAGTGAAGAAACATACAATTGTAACAATAAATAGTTCCAAGTTCCAACTAAATTATTGTATATGACTGACAATTAACGATTCTCTCCAGTAGAGTAAAGTTCTCTTTAGACTTTTGAGGGACACGAAAACTTCCAAGCGTTTGATTGGAAAGCAACCATTTTTGTTCCTCTTCATTGCAAAACTGACGAAACTATGTCTCCTAAAATCTCTCGGCCCAATTAAGAGAATATCACCCTATGTCCTTGCTAGCACTTGGGTGTCAAATTAATTTGTCCATTCACCAAAAGCTTCAGGTTAGCTATTCTATCTCTAGCTCAAACTATTATATGGAGATTGAAAACTCCAAATCCCTATTAATGATCCTTTTTCCTAACCTTAATTTCTTTTGTCAAGCAAGTCAGATTACATACAAGTTCTTTATGTTTGCAACCATTTAAAAACAATCTTTACAAAAGAACCTTAATACACAAGGATCAACCCTTCCTGAGAAGATTTTAGTGTAAAGAATCTATTATCGTCATTCCTACTCTAAATTCCATACGCCTAGTTATGAGTTTAGCTACTCATATCTAGCTGTAAATAATAACTATTATAATTTAAACTACTAAAGAATATTAATGTAAAAGAAAGTAAACAACACCTTTGATTAATGCAACTCTTGCCAGAGTATCATGTTCATTCCACAACAATCTATAAAGACACTATAATTAAATCCTAAAAACTGAAGAATAATGAATCTTCTATGCTATGAGTAATCCCTAACTTCTACTAACAATATCTAATTCTTAGGATTAATTTCTAACCCTTAAAACATTGTCTTAATGACATATATATAACAATAAGGTCGAAATCCTAACCTCGATTGAACTTTGCTTTGACTTGGTCAACTTTAGTTAGGTTAACAGAGTGGTTGCGGTGTGGATCCCATCGTGTGGCTCACGCGGTTGCAATGCGGGGTCTATCTCAAACTCTTGCCTCCTTCGTGCATTGCAAAATCATCGCAAGAAAATCAAGTCTTTGAATCTTCGCTTTGAACAGGTGCGGGTGAGGCCCAATGCGCGGTAGGCCGCCTCGCCCCACTAACTCCTCTGTTGCAGTCCAATTGGCTGCAATTTAGTCCGAGACACTTTGCTTTGCACTCCAATCCATCTTTTGGGTCTTTCTTGCTGTTTTTGGCCTAAAATCATTCTAATTATATGTGAGAAATATAGAAAAAGAATATTATTGAATTGTTGTCTCTACATTATTATAGAGAGACCCCTATTTATAAACGCTACAATAGACACCTTTTCCAACTAGGACACTACAATACAATCCTTTTCTAAGTAGGACACTATATACTAATCCTATTCCTATTCTAAGTAGAATTGTATATACCTATTACTATTCTAACACTCCCCCTCAAGCTAGTGCATACAAATCATATGTATCTAGCTTGTTACAAATGTAATTAATATGATGACCGATGAGGAGTTTGGTGAGATATCTGCAAGTTGATCACTCTACTTCACAAAATTGATAGTCAATATCAATGTGCTTAGTCTTCTCATGAAATCCTGAATTTGATGTATAATGTTAGTCAATCTCAATGAACTTGGTCTTCTCATGAAATACTGAATTTGATGCATAGTGTTGATAAAACAAGGAGTGATAAAATTACAGTGTTGAACTTCCCAAATCAAGCTTGCAAAGACTATTTCAGACCATGGAGTGACTTACGTAATCGACATACAAGGCTACTAAACTCCTCCTGAGTAACAAAATTAGGTGGTTGCTCCATATAGATTTCTTCACAATGCAGTGGTTGTCGGAAGTGCTCAAAATCTAAACATGCTCATATGCCGAAGTATTAAATTTGATGGTGGGAAGTGGTCACAATTTGAAAAATAAAATTATACGGGTAGGGTTGGAATGATGGCACGATCTAACTGAGAAAGAGAGTTATACGGGTAAGATTAGAATGATGGCACAACCCTACGCAAATCAGATTTGAGGAGTCACGAGAAAAACGAATGGAACTATGCAAATCAAATATGAGGAGTCACTGAAACGACACAGTGCTATGCAGCTCAGTTATGAGAAAGTAGTTCGGAAAAATCCCACGGTACTCGGATATGAAATAAAGTAGCCCATGGTACTATGCAAATTAAATATGAAGGAGTAGTTCGAAAAGATGCACGGTGCTATGCAAATCAGATATGAAATAAAGTAGTCACCAGAAGGATGGCATGGTGCTATACAAATTAAATATGAAAAAGTAATCACCGGAAGGATGGCATTGTGCTACACATATAAGATATAAGAAAGTAGTCACCAGAATGATGCACGGTGCCACAACAATTAAATATGAAAAAGTAGTCACTGGAAGGATGGCACGGTGCTACACATATAAGATATGAGAAAGTAGTTACCAGAATGATGGCACGATGCTACACAAATCAGATATGAGAAGTAGTCACCCGAATGATGGCACGGTGCTACAAAATTAATTGTGAAAAAGTAGTCACCGGAAAGATGGCACGGTGCTACACAAATTAAATATAAAAGAGTAGTTACCGAAAAGATGGCGCGGTGCTACACAAATTAGATATAAGAAAGTAGTCACTGAAAAGATGGCATGGTGCTACACAAATATCGACGTATATGGGGTTGACACAAAACAACCCTAGAAAGTCACCAAAAATTGACGCATGGTGACCTGTTTGATTGAGTTTTCTTCCCCTGAATATGGGGTTCATACATTGGAGATAAATGAGTGATTTTTTCTGAACTTAGGAGAAATTCCGTCAGAAGCATCGCCCTGCAGAAGATAGCCTATCTGTCACCAAAAGTTGACAATAGTTACTACGGTGTTTTAAAAATCTATCTTTCTTCCATCTGGAGAGAGTTCATGAAAACCAGGCCATGAGTCCAACTAGATTTGTTAGACTAGGCAAATGTGAATAGCTTCCCAGATTTTCGATTTTCTTCCATTGTACAAAAACCAACCTAGCAGCAAGCAATCGACAGTCTTGTGCATTGTCTATTGAATGTGACCACTACAACAATAAAGAAATAAATAAATTAAGAAGGGTGCTGGGAATTGTTTGGCCATTGTTTTTGAGTTTGTGACATGTGTGAGAAATATAGGAAAAGAATATTATTGAATTGTTGTGGTTTACATTATTACATTGAGACCCTATTTATAGAATCTAGAATACAATCCTTTACCAAGTAGGATACTATTTAGTATTCCTATTTCTATTTCTATTTCTATTCCTATTCCTATTCTAATAGGATTGTCTAAACCTATTCCTATTCTAATAAGATTGTATAAACCTATTCATATTCTAACACTCCCCCTCAAGATAGTGCATACAATTCATGTACCTAGCTTGTTACAAATGTAATTAATACGAGGATCGATGAGGGGCATGGTGAGATATCTGCAAGTTGATCACTCGACTTCACAAAATTGACAATCAATCTCAATGTGCTTGGTCTTCTCATGAAATACTGAATTTGATGCATAATGCCGATAAAACACGGAGTGCTAAAATTATAGTGTTGGAACATCCCAAACCAAGCTTGCAAAGACTGTTTCAAACCATAGAGTGACTTACGTAATCAACATACATGGCTACTAAACTCCCCCTGAGCAACAAAGTGCTCAAAATCTGGTATAAAGTATATGGATCATATTGGAATCAATAGTGAGTCGATATTAAACAAGAAAGTTACCGAAAAAATTGGTCGGAACATGCTCATACGTTGGAGTATTAGATTTGATGGTTGAAAGTGATCACAATCTAACAAATAATATTATATGGGTAGGGTCGAAATGATGTCACGACCCAACTAGAAAATAGAAATTATATAGGAAAGGTCGGATTGATGGCACGACCCTATTGAAAAAGAGAAATAATATAGGTGGGATTAGAATGATGACACAATCCTACTAAAAAAGAGAAATTATACAGGTAGGGTTGGAATGATGGCACAACCCTATGCAAATTAGATTTGAGGAGTAATCGGAAAGACGAATGGAACTATGCAAATCAAATCTGAGGAGTCAGTGAAAAGACACATGATGCTATGCTACTCAGTTATGAGAAAGTAGTTTGGAAAAATCCACAGTACTACACAAATTAAATATGAAAAGTAGTTCGGAGAGATGCACTGTGCTACGCAAATCAGATATGCAAAAAAAGATAGTCACCGGAAGGATGGCACGGTGCTACATAAACCAGATATGAAAAATTAAAAGTAGTCACCGAAGGATGGCACGGTGTTACACAAATTAAATATGAAAAAGATAGTCACAGGAAGGATGGCACGGTGCTACACAAATTAAATATGAAAAAGTAGTCACCGGAAAGATGGCACGGTGCTACATAAATTAGATAAAAGAAAGTAGTCACCGGAATGATGACACGGTGCTACACAAATTAGATATGAGAAAGTAGTCACATGAAAGATACATGATGACCCAACTTTTGCTAACATAATCATTGGCCAGACGAGCAACATATATGAGTAATAGCCACCCGCCGGTAGCGGAAGCTCTTTGATTTTCTACCAAAATCGCAGAGGCTTTGATACCATGTGAGAAATATAGGAAAAGAATATTATTGAATTGTTGTTGTTTGCATTATTACATTGAGACCCTATTTATAGAACCTAGAATACAATCCTTTACCAAGTAGGATACTATTTAATATTCCTATTTCTATTTCTATTTCTATTCCTATTCCTATTCTAATAGGATTGTATAAACCTATTCATATTCTAACAACATGCTTGACATGAATCACTTGATACAGTTGAAAAAGACCATACCACCCTAAAACCTTGGTGCATCATTTGCGAGAATTTAAGGTGCCCCAGTTCCATCTATCCTTTTGCAAGAGGTTTCTAGCTGGAGCAGTGTGGATTTCCCAGGGGAGCTTACTGGTTCTATCTTCACTTGACTAGGTTCTAGTTGTTAAACATATGGGCTTAGGTAATAGTGTGTAGCGTTAGGAATGTCAATGTTTTCCAGACATGTGCTTCATTTGCCTTGTTATTGGGTACTTGGTGAATATTTGGGACATTCTAAAATCAAATTACTTTTTGTGCACCATGTGTGAATGGAGTCTTTTCTGATCTCCTGCATGGGGCAAGGCCATATCTCTTGTAGTGAATTTAATCCTTACTAGTCTCAAAGGACATCGAAAAATCTATGCTTTCGTTTTTGCAACTTTCGATCATTTAGGGGTCGTTTGGTGGGATATATTAGGAAAAATAACACTCCCTCCGTCCCATTTCATGTGACACCCTTTCCTTTTTAGTCCGTCCCAAAAAGAATGTCATGCCACTACAATTAGAAATAATTGAACTTTAAAATTCCCTTTTATCCTTGATGAAATGATTTACAACCACACAAGTATCTAAGGATTGTTTTAGACCACAAGTTTCAAATGTCTTCCTTTTTTTTTGCTTAAACACCGTGCCTAGTCAAACAGTGCCACATAAAATGATACGAAGGGAGTACATGCATTAGTCATGGTACTATTTAATTCTTTATTTGATAGGATTTTCAGCCTATGTATAACTAATACATGTATTACTTATACACCCTATAACTGAATAGGGTGTATAACTAATACATACCAAACCATGATATGAGCAATACAAGGGTTATTAATACAAGGATAAGCATGGGGTTAAAGACAAACGTATCCTTGATACACCAAACCAAACAATGGATAAGAAATAATCCCAGCATTACTAATCCCAACATTACTAATACACCTCATTCAATACTATTCTTACACACTCTACCGAACGTCCCCTAGTTTCAGTAGATCGTCCTCTACCTTCTCATTAGTAGAGCCTTCTTTCTTATGGAAGAAGAATGTTTGGGCTATGCTTCACAGCAGTTGTTCCAATTTTCAGACTCTTTTCACTGTTGTGAGATTTTTTTTGTTTTGACAAAGAATGTTATTTGATTAAGAATGGGAAAATCTCCCGTATATAAGCAGTATGCGAAGACGTAGAGATTCACAGCATAATATGATTCTCTACAAATGACACTCAATCACCCAATCTTTGCTGTTGTGAGATTACCAAGCAGAAATACCAATTTTGTTTTGAACACTGTCATCAAATATGATATGAACACTCTGTTCACATCGTGACCCTGATTTTCTGTATGAACATTGAAACCAGTGTATCCAGTAAAAAGTCAGGTTGACTTCATACACTTGGATTTGGTGATGATATTCAGTTATCCTGAGGCTATTCTGCTGCAAGTTTCTATTCACGTCATCTTACCAACTCAATTAGCAGTAATATTCAGTCTTTTATGTTACCAAATGCATCTCGTGGGCAATTCATGTTTGTGTTTTAAACTCAATGTTTTAGATTCCTGTGATTTGTTATAACTTTTGATTGGGATATCTGGGATGCTTCTCATAGCTTTACTTTTGAGAAGGATCTTGGTCTCCAAACATTGCGATAACTGGAAATTGGTACCTGAACATTCCAATAACTGATTTATCTGCACTATGCAATGTACAGCTTTGAGCAATTCTGCATCAATTTTGCAAATGAAAAGCTTCAGCAACATTTTAATGAGGTAAGTTGTACTGGTCTAGGATGAATTATCCTTCTAATAAAAGAACTGGAGATCTTATGATTCTTAGTACAAGCTTGCTATTCTGCCTTGTTGATTTCAGTTTTTCTTCTTTCACCCTTTACTTATTTATATCTATCCTGTTAAATCTTAGCATGTATTCAAGATGGAGCAAGAAGAATATCAGAAAGAGGCGATCAATTGGAGTTACATTGAATTTATAGACAACCAAGATGTTTTGGATCTAATAGAAAAGGTTCCACACTTTTCTCCTCATGATCTGTTTTACAGAAAATTTCCTGCATGCAATTTTTTACTTCTATAGTAGACTCTACTATCAATTTGGTGATGTGACAAATGGAACAACGTATGCAACTCTATCAGAATGTTTTGGTATACAAGTAGATTAATCTTGTCATGTGGTTGAGAACTTCAAATTGATTTGCGTAATCTTAAGTTGCAACCTACTGCAAGGACAATGAGTTTTTGTGTAAAGTTGTCAGCTGACACTGTACGTTAAACGTTTTATACCACATATTCATGTAAGAAAGCATGCAAACTTGGATGTGCTAAATTTCTTTGGTTTTGTTATGAATTTGCATTACTCGATTATCACAGTGTATACGTCTTATCACTCACGGGAAATTTTAAGCTAAATAAGATTTTGTTGAAGAGATACAACCATGATACTTTGTGTTTGTATCTCCCACAATATGTCATTTGCCACTTGGTGTGGTACTTAGTTTGGATGGTGAACTTCAAAACTAACTGTTCATTAATTGGGATTTTCTTGTAGTTTCTTGTCCTACAAGTTTTGTTATTACCGATTGTTCTTGTGCTTTGGTTATTGAATTATTTGGCTATTGTTACTGGTTCTTATTTTCTGAATGCTATGTAATGCTTTCCCTATTATTTACTATGTCCTCTTTACTTTTGTACTTTTCTTTTTCAAACTGCTTTGATATGCCTTACTTGAGCCGAGGGTCTTTTGGAAATAACATGTTACCTGGCTACCTTCATGAGGTAAGGGTAATGTTTGTGTACACTTTACCCTGCCCAGACCATACCTATGGAATTACACTTGATATGTTGTTGCTTGCTAGTATCACATGTATTTATTAACTTGAAGGTTCACTATGTTCAAATTCTAACAGATGTATGGGAATAATTTACTTCTGAACATGCGTCTTTTCCTGATGTACAAGCATAATTTACCAGGAGCTGACTTTATATATCGCAAAATACGAACAATTGCATCCCAATGACTATCACAAGGGGAAGTCATTAACTGACTTACAACACTCGAAGGAAAAGAGATCAGGTATAGTCACTGTGAGATAATTCAACTTTCCAACAAGCCGTCTATACCTTTTAGGATTACTGAGTGGTTGCCCCTGTCCAGGAGGGAGTTTAACATTCGGATCCATAAGAGTGTCAATGGGTCTACATCCCATCATTCCTGTCTCCTCAAGAATATCTAAGGCACACTTGCGTTGAGAAATAACAATACCTGATCTAGATTGAGCAACCTCAATGCCTAGAAAATACTTCAATCTGCCAAGGTCTTTATTCTTGAAATGCTTAAAGAGATGTTGCTTCAAATTAGTGATACCATCTTGATCATTGCCCGTGATAGCAATATCATCAACGTAAACAACCAAATAAATACATCGATTCGGTACAAAATGTCGATAAAACACAGAGTGATCAGCTGCTCTACGAGTCATGCTAAACTGCTGAATGAACTTCCCATACTAGGCTCGAGGAGTCTGTTCTAGACCATAGAGTGGCCTACACAATCAACATATAAGGCTACTAGACTCTCCCCGAGCAACAAAACCATATAGACTTCTTCCTCAAGATCATCATGAAGAAAAACATTCTTAATGTCCAACTGATGAAGAGGCCAATGACGAATGTCAACCATAGATAGAAAAAGACTGACAAATGCTATTTTAGCCATGGGAGCAAAAATGTCACTATAATCTGGCCCAAATATCTTAGTATACCCTTTGCAACAAGGCGAGCCTTAAGTCGATCAACCTAAATCACTTTTGACTGCATAAACCCAACGACAACCAACAGTAGATTTACCTGCAGGAAGGGAGACAAACTCCCAAGTACCACTCGTATGCAAAATAGACATCGTATCAACCATGGTCTGCCTCCATCTAGGATGAGAAAGTGCTTCACCTGTAGTCTTAGGAATGGAAATAAAGGACAAAGATGATACAATGGCATAATGGGGATTGGGGTACTGACGATGATAACTAAAGAAAGTACAATATGGGTTAGCATTTCGAATGGATCATATACCTTTTTTGAAGTGCAAGCGATTGGCTAAGAGGAGGAGAGTCTGCGGTAGGAGAAGGGTTTGGTGCATGACATAAATCATCTTGGACTAGTACGGGACGCGGACGATGATGATAAGTTAGGAGTGGTGGCACTACAACAAGAGATGGAAAAGTAACCGTTGATTCCTCAAAAGTCGATACAAGTAAAACCCGAGGTATGGGTAAGACTTCAGATACATCAGGATGATCAGAAGATGCATAGTAAGGTTGAGAGTCAAAGAATGTGACATTGGTGACATAAGGTATCAATGAAGATCATGTGAAAAACAATAATACCTTTTTTTGAACTCGAGAGTAACCAAGAAAGACACATTTGAGGGAACGAGGGGCTAGTTTATCTTTTCCTGGGGATAAGTTATGAACAAAGCATGTAGTCTTAAAGACACGAGGGGGGATAGAGTAGAGATGTGACTGATGAAATAGTATGGAATGTGGAACTTGATTCATAATAGAAGACAAGGGCATTCTATTTATTAACTAACAAGATGTAAGGATTGCATCTCCCCAAAATCGCAGCGGAACATGGGATTCAAGGAGAAGAGTATAAGCAGTCTCAATGAGATGCCTGTTCGTCCTTTCTGCTATACTGTTCTGTTGAAGGGTGTATGGACAAGTAGTCTGGTGAATAATGCCTTGGTGAGTCAAACTCCTGAAATTAGGAGGACAAGTATTCTAAGGCATTATCACTATGAAAAGTACAAATATAAATGCCAAAATAATTTTGTTTTTCAACAAAGAAACATTTGAATATTGATTAATAACTCAGAACGATCTTTCATTAAGAAAACCCAAGTGCATCTTGAATAATCATCAATGGAACTAACAAAATAATAAAATCCTAAGGTTGAACTGACTCTACTAGGACCCCAAAAATTAGAATGAACTAATGAAAAAATAGACTCTGAACGACCCTCAATACTACGTGAAAATGTAGCACGAGTGTGTTTCCCTAGTTGACACGACTCACAATCTAATGTGGATATACTAGACAAACTAGGCACCATCTTTTGGAGTTTGGATAGATTCGGATGTCCCAAACGTTTGTGAATTAGATCTGGGGAATCTGTAACAGAGCATGCTTTGAAGGAATTTGAAGATGTATCCTTTTCCAATTAGGACACTATATTATACTCCTTTTTCAAGTAAGATTCTATATATTATTCCTATTCATATTCCTATTCTAAGTAGGATTGCATATACTTTTCTTGTTCTTATTCATATTCTAACACTAGTAAAAAGAACACCTCTCAACTACCTACTAACCTTCTATCTTGTATACAACCTCCATACTCCTCCTATCTAAGGTCATGTCAATGGTAAGTTGCAGATGCACCATATCCATGTATGAGCATAATTTACTTCTAAAAATGTGTCTTCTACCGCAATGCAACTTTCTTGACTATTGTGAGAAACAAATGAGAGATTATTATTGAATTGTGTTGACTACATTATTACACTAAACCCTTTTTATAAACACTACATTATAATCCTTTTCCATGTAGGAGACTATACAATCCTATTCCTATTCTACCACTCCCCATCAACCTGCTGCATCTTGATAAATGTAACTAATACGAGGGTCAGTGAGGGACTTGGTGAAAATATCTGCAAGCTGATTACTTAACTTTACAAATTTCGTAACAATATCTCATGAGAGTATCTTTTCTCTAACGAAGTGATAATCAATTTTGATGTACTTAGTCCTCTCCTGAAATATCGGATTTGATGCAATATGAAGGGACACTCGATTATCACACACAAGTTCCACCTGATTGATTTCTCCAAATTTTAATTCCTTGAGCAACTGTTTGATCCAAACTAGCTCACAAGTCGCTACGAGTCGATGTTCTGCTTCTGCACTAGATTGAACAACCACATTTTGTTTTTTTACTCTTTCAAGTAACTAAATTACCTTCTTCTAAAACACAATATGTAGATGTAGAGCATGATTGATATCGGAAATGTGAATTGAATCACCATTAGAAGATTTTCTGGTTTATTTCATTTTGATTTGTCTTTTATCCAGCGTTATTAAAAGCCGTCACTCAGTCACTTGAAGTGATGAAAGAATGCAAAGCGAGCTTCATGGTTGAAACCATGTGCTGTAGAGAAGTGTGCGCTTTAAATTATGATGTTCTAAGTGATCTCAATGTGAGCAGTTGGTTCATTGAATCACAACTATGAGAAGTTAGATTACTAATGACATTATTTTATATTGAATGCTGAAATTATTTTTAATTGCAATTTGATTATTATATTACTATATTCACGTGTTTGGTAGTTTCTGATTTTCTGTAAATTGTGTGCTTCACTCACACATTGAGCTTCAAGTCGCAGGAACCTAGTTGTGTTTTGTGCTTTTCGCGGTTTGCTTTTTTGCGCAATTCACTTTAAGAACTGCTCTATCTACACTGTGAAGCTGGACTTTTTCGTTTGACCTACTCAATGTTGAATTGTTTTGCAGAAGCCTATTGGGGTTATTGCTCTTCTGGATGAAGCTTGGTATAGAATATGTCTATGCAATTTCTGAAGTTTATTCTCTTTTAGAAATCATGGGTGTAACATCTCCTTATCTTGATGTATTCACCATTGCAGCATGTTTCCAAAGTCTACACATGAAACTTTCACAAATAAGTTGTTCCAGAATTTTCCGGGGCATCCACGATTAGAGAAGGCAAAATTTTATGAAACAGATTTTACCATCTCACATTATGCTGGCAAGGCATGTCAAACTAAGAGACATTTGTAACCTCAGTTTATGTTCATGAAGAGAATGATTGCTATTGTTAGTTGTTACTCATGTTTAAGTGCTTTTTTTGTAGGTCACATACAAGACAGAAACATTTTTGGATAAAAATCGTGATTATGTTGTGGTAGAACACCGTAATCTGTTATCTTCTTCGAAGTGTCCTTTTATTGCTGATCTTTTTCCTTCCCTTGGAGAAGAATCTTCTAGGTCATCATACAAGTTCTCTTCAGTAGCTTCTCGGTTTAAGGTATGAAGCTTATTCTAATGTGCGATTGTTTTCTTGCACATCAATTAACATCACAAGCTAAGAGTTTACAAGTTTTCTTGTCATCATTTGGCGGAACTCACACAAATCGATTGCTTGCATTGATGCAGGGCGTTTGGACATCTTTTTAGCTTAAATGTGTCATAATTTCTCCCCAATATGGTTGATACACTCTGGTGTTAAGTATCACCTCTTTATTTAAAAATTAAAGAGTAAAACGATAGTGATAGGTCGAATGGTGTTTCTTTAAATTTCTGGCCAGTCAAATCTTTCAGAGAGTGGATTTTGTAGCCTTTAGGATTAAGAGTGCTGAAACAAATGGAGCATGTGTTGCTAAAGTAGAGGGTAATATGAATATTGTGTTGATTCGTAGTAAATTGATAGAGTGTATGTAAGTGTACATGGGTGGGGGCATACATCTTGTATATTCTGTATTGTTGTATACATCTATAGAAAGTGATATTTGTTTCAGCTTTATAGATGAGAGCACATGCATTTACTTGTAAAGTGTCATTGGCATACTCTGGTTTGTAAAAAGCTTTAGGGTTTGAACTTTATCTTCCACAATTCTTTCAATCTTGGCCTTGCGATGTACATTTTTTCTGAATTTCTGGTGCATTGGTTTGTAATCATCTTCTGCTTAAAGTCACAACTAAATGATTATGTGTGAAGGCTGGTTCTAGGTTGTGCATAAGTACCACCTTGAGCAGCTGTTGTTGCAAAAGGTTAGATTAGATATATATATATGTATATAATGTATTTGTTAGATTATGTTTTCCCTCACTTCTTCTTCTCTGTAGCAACAACTTCAAGCTCTGATGGAGACACTCAGCACAACAGAACCACACTATATTCGTTGTGTGAAGCCAAACTCTCTGAATCGGCCTCAAAAATTTGAGAATGTCAGCATCCTGCACCAACTGCGTTGCGGGGTCAGTTGATTTAGAATTTGTTTATTGCCATATGTCAAATATTTTGGCTCTTCAGAGTTCAGTCATCTTACTGATAAGATATGATTTTTGATTTTTCAAGGAGGTTGCTTTATGCTATTTAATCTTGGTTTCTTGCATATGTTATTATATAGTGGAATGTGTGGCAGCACAACTGACCTTGTTTCATGCTTGCTTCTTTGTTTACTTCACATGCTTAATTTTCTTTCATTGTTCTTCATGATTTGCCTATTATTCTCTGATTCTATTTTGGAATGATATTGGATAGGTGGATTGTTTTCTCTATCATTTACCGGCCTGTTTTCTTTTTAGTAGGGCTTCTGGTTTTAATATCTGCTTGCAATTTTTCCCGCGTGGTTATCTTTTCTCATTTAACTCATTTCAATTCTTGAACTGTTGGTTAGTAGTGCAGTTTGCTTTTATTTTCTCTTTCGATACTATCCTTTCCTTGGCACTTTAAATTAGTCTCCTCAGCTTCTTTACTTTCCTTGTTTCGAAATGAGAAGCCACGTTCCTTCAAAGAAAAAGCTTCAATGCATATGTATGTTTGTTATGCTTCTTGTTACACATTTCATTCACTTTGACCAGAGTGTGATAGAGTGAATTAGGGTCTCTTTATCGTATTGGTTTCTTTAATCGGTTTTGTTTCTTTCTTCCATTGGGTCGCGCAGTGATGTGTCGAACTTCTGTGGAACTGACTTTATATATTGCTTTCTTCTGCAGCCTTCATTCCCCAAAGTCCATTTCTTAACCATTTGAAAATAAAAAGGCCGTGCATGTGCCTTCTATTGAATGCAATGTTCTCATTTATCGGTAATTTGATACATTGCAGGGTGTTCTTGAGGCTGTGCGCATAAGTTTGGCGGGTTATCCCACACGCAGAACTTACCATGAATTTATTGATCGATTTGGACTGATTGTTTTAGACATGTTGGATGGAAGGTGGGATTGCTTTAGTCATTATTATAACTTCTTTTGGTGAAATTATTTGACCCCCTCTTTTGTTTTGTATTTTTCTGTTTTCTTGCATTGGATTTGTAATGGGATGCTTGGAAACATCAACTATGACCAACAAGCATCTACATGCATATTAATTCATTGGTTAGTTTAGCAGAGCTACCAACTTAATTTTTTTTGCTAGTTGGTTTGGTTCTGTGACAATATTAAAATTCAGATAAATATGGCAGTTGTTCATCCTAGTGTGATTTGCGATGTCTGGCTTATGTAAGGAGGAACTTTTGTGTGGCTTGTTCTTTTTGCTTGGCATAGTTATCAAAGTTATTGCAGTTAACCTGAAAGAGGGATATGGTATCCAGTTGAATCTCCATTCAGCTGAAAGTTCAGATTCAAATGGGAGCCTGTTTATCCAAAGTAGGATTTCTTATGTCTGAGAAGGATATCATTTTGCAGCTTGCCCTTTTTGGTAGGCATAGTTATCATACACATTGCAATTAACCTGGCAAAGGGGCGTGACTTA
This sequence comes from Solanum tuberosum, assembly GCF_000226075.1. NCBI lineage: Eukaryota > Viridiplantae > Streptophyta > Magnoliopsida > Solanales > Solanaceae > Solanum > Solanum tuberosum. The sequence continues at coordinate 597,237 of NW_006239088.1, read as the reverse complement.
GGGTCAATTATTTTGACTATTGGAGGAAATAATTAACTATATGAGGGGAAAAAGCAAAAGGTGGAAAAACAAGAAACGTAAGTACAAAATATTACTTTATCTAGAAGTTGAACACCATCAAACATAGAAAATGTATGAAAAGTTTAGGATAGAAGTTTCATGTGTTGAATCTTTTGAAAAGACCTGAAAGTGCTTAGTATAAAATTTTTCTTACATTGCTGATTTACAAGCAGTACAGTAGACATTTAATATAGCTTTTACATTGGTAATGTTGCTGTTATGGATCATATGAAATATGAGAGGGAAGATGAACCTTTATGAGTTTGGTTTATCTTGCGTATTGCTGTGTCCCAACCAAAAATGAAGAAAAAACATACTTGCTCAGGTACAAAGTGGAAGTAGGTAGCTGATAATGCTCGGATCAATATGTCAGTGGTTCACTCAGCTTTTGTGTAAAGCTTGTTTTAACATATGTAGGTATTGAGCGTATCTAGGTATAGGCCTTTATGTTACTGGCTCAATCCCCTACTCTACAGAACACTAGCTGCTTCTGTTATGAACTTGTGTTTGTTCCACAATCCTTGTGCAGTGAAACAATTGAAATCTTTCTGCTTTCCAGGTTAACCACTTTGACTGGCTTGGACCAATTTTTTATGATTAGTACTCCCTTTGTCTAAACTTGTCATTTTTTTATATCCTAAAATATGTGATACCATTTCAGTTATAATGTTATTCTTTACGAGTTTCATATGTTTCTGGAAGATTCAAATTCATTTAAGAAGTAAAATAAACTTTTGATGTAACGTTTTACCTATTAAGCTACCTTCTCAAGTTATGTTAAACAAAAAAATTAAATTGTCAGTTTCCCTTCAATGAGTGACTGATAAAAGGATCTCTTTATATAACCTTTGCTGTTTATTTTCTCTACCACAACTTATATAAAATTAATAGCTAAAACTCTAAGCTGAGTTAAACACTACTGAGATGGATGAACTAATTTGTTATAGACTAAGAACCCATATATGCATTAATAGAAACTTAATCAAACAATGACTTCCCACAAAGTGTTACCAATCATCTATACACCTTAGAATTTCATGTGTGCTCGTAAACCGAGCAACAAATATATATTGAAATTTGGTTTTGTGTTTGGGCAATCTTCTAACATTGGCTTGGCACCCACTTTAATATTTGTCACTTACTAAGGGCATTTTACTGCTGAACTGGACAGTGTTATGGTCTGCCTTAGTTCGTCAAGATTGAAGCATGCAATAGTTGGTGTTTTGGTATTTTAGTTATCTGGTTTTCTATTCGAAAATAAAGGGTGTTGTCACCTTCAATGTAGGACAGAAAGGACCCTGTTTGGATTCTTTTAAAGGCTGGTATGAAGCATGAAAGTAGATTTGATTAATACTCCTTCTGTCCCTAATTACTTGTCCATTTTGAAAAATCAAGAAAGGACAAATTATTTTTACCTATTATACCCTCAATTAATTTTTTTGATGACAAGGGAAACCCGCAGCCGCTACCCTTTTGGGTGCGCACAGGGTAACATATACCCTCAATTAATTACTATGAAAAAGGTAGAACTTCTTGAAAATCTTAAGTTTTTAATTCACCATTTCATAATAAATAGGGGTAAAAATGGTAAACTCTCTATGTCAATTATTGTTTTCTTAATAGGTGTGCCAATTCAAAAGTGGACAAGTAATTAGGGAGAGAGGGAGTAGTAACTAGGTCAACATAAAATTTCTTAAGAATAATGTGGGATGATGAGATTAAGCTTATTAACATCTATTGGTGCAGCATATGGCTACTCAACTTTGTTCAGCTGTTGTATGTCCATACATGATCAATATATAGCTGATTTTGCAATCTGCAGTATATCAATATCTTGAAATTTTCCTTTTTGGTAATGAGATATGGCTGTCGTCCTTTGGGTTTATATTGTGAAGTACCCTTTTCCATAATCAGTTCTTTCTGGCAGATGTTTTGGTGTGATAGCCTCTATTTTCAAAGATCTACAGGTGGCATTATATATTTGTCCTAATCAATGCCGTTAAAAGAAGGAAATATTTGATTGTTGTTATTATGCTGGACTAAGTTGTTTTTTAAAGTAAATCTAAAGTTAAAGATGCACAAGAATGTCAGCTAAATGTCTTAGTAACATTATCCTTCATTATAAACAACAATATTGTTTTGGTCCCCTCCGGCACTGTATGCCAATTTTGAATCTTATTACACTTTATTTGATCTTTAACTTTTTTTCTGTGGTCCAGTAATGATGAAAAAACCATCACAGAGAAAATACTGCAGAAACTCAAGCTTGGGAATTATCAGGTTGCTGTAATAAGCTTTAGCACAAACTTTCAAAATTTGATGCTCTAGCAGTTGCAAATTTAAGTTTGTTATTTTCGGCTGTGAGTTTTTTGAAGTAATGTCATGGTTTTCATTTCTGCAGTTGGGTAAAACAAAAGTATTCCTTCGGGCTGGCCAGATTGGTATTTTAGACTCACGAAGAGCTGAGATTTTGGACTTATCTGCCAAGCAAATACAAAGTCGGCTACGGACATTTCTTGCGCGCAGGGACTTCATCTCAAATCGAATGGCTGCAATTCATCTACAGTCTTGCTGCAGAGGTCCGTTCTCTCAGTATAAAGTCTTACCACATAATTATACTTTGTCCAGAATAGTGCATAGCTGTCTGATTTCCATAATAGTAATTTGCGTGCCTACTACTGCTGCAATAGTTTGCTTTGCTTGTGTGCTTCTGCACCTATCTGTAGATCAGAAAGGAATGATGTTACTCTCTACCTATTCCTAGTTTGAACTTGCTATTTTTCATTGAACGAGATAACATCTCTTTTATACGAAGACCTTATGCGAAGGTGTTTGACTAGGCACAGAGTTAAAGAAATAAATGAAGACTTTTGAAATTGATTGTCTTGAATAAACCATAAATATTTGTGTGGCTAACTGGCATCTCATTTAGGGTAAAATATGTATTTTAAAGTTAAATTGTTAATATACAGAAGTTTCAATTCTTTCTGGGACTGACTAAAACGGAAAGAGCGTCACATAAATTGGGACGGAGGAAGTATATTGTTAATTTCTAGTCTAGTAAAGTTGTGGTTTTGGTCTTCCCTTATCCACTTCTTCTTGGTTCTTTTTTTCCGGGGAGCAAAAGTCTGTTTAGAGGTAATCTTTGATGTATTTTTGGTTCTATATTACGAGTCTTGATATTCATCTAGTTTGACATGTACCTCAGGCTTTGCCACCTCTTAGGATTCTCATAACTTTTTGGTTTAACTCTTTTTTGTTAACAGGATCATTAAATAAAAAACTGCGGTGTATACTGTGAACATTTTGCTTGATGCTAGTATATCTGGAATTCTAGAAGGAGGAAATTCAAATCTCTGTTTTGTTCTCGCAGAAATTTAATTTGGTTGCAAGACCTTTTCTTGCTCTCTTGATTTCCTACATTTGTTATTCGAACTGTTTTTTGGCAAAACCATGCAAAAAAATGCAAATGTAATTGGAATAAGCAAACAAGAGTAATCTTCCTAGGTGATATAATTAGCCTGCAGAGGTCCTTTCTCTCAGTATAATATCTCTCAGACAGATTTCTGGATTAGCATATCTTGCATTTCCCAATATTCTACAGTTTGTTAAGTTGGAAACTGATGGTGTCCTTGTTAGAATAGTAATAGGTATATACAATCCTACTTAGAATAGGAATAGTAATAGTAATAGGAATAGTATGTAGTGTCCTACTTAGAAAAGGATTGTATTGCAGTGTCCTAGTTGGAAAAGGTGTCTATTGTAGTGTCTAGAAATAGTCTCTCTGTAGACAACAACAATTCAATAATATTGTTTTCCTATATTTCTCACATGGTATCAGAGCATCTACGATCTTGGTAAACAATCAAATTGCTTCTGCTGCCGGCGGGCGACTATTACCCATATATATCGCCCGTCCGGCCAATGAATATGTTAGTAAAAGTTGGGTCACCGTGTATCTTTCCGGTGACTATTTTTTCATATATAATTTGTGTAGCATCGTGCGATCTTTCCGGTGACTACTTTTTCATATTTGGTTTGTGTAGCACCGTGCCATCTTTCCGGTGACTATTTTTTCATATTTAATTTGTGTAGAACCGTGCCATCCTTCTGGTGACTACCTTTTTTGCATATCTTATTTGTGTAGCACCGTGCATATCTCCGGACTACTTTTCATATTTAATTTGCGTAGTATCGTTGATTTTTCTGTACTACTTTCTCATATCTGAGTTGCATAGCACGGTGTGTCTTTTTGGTGACGACTCAGTGTTAAATTTGACAAGATTCAAAGATGAATTAATGTGAAGATTTGGTAGTTAGGAAGATAATTCTTCATTGATACAAAAGTCAAGATAACATCTTTTGTAGGTGAAATTTAGGTGAACCATAAAATGGTTTCACAAGGTAAATCTTGACATTTTGACACATTGTGATGTCATGGATGACATCAATAGGAAGAATTCACTCCTATAAATAGGTAGTTCCTAATTCATTTGTAACACACCTCTCACTTGCCTTCTCATCTTCAAAGGCATTTGATTTCTTTCTCTCTTGTAGTATTTCACTTGTACTCTTTTGGAGTGAAATAAATATTGGTTGGTTGTGTCCGAGGAGTAGGCAAAAGAAACAAAAGTTTGCCGAACCTCGTTAATTCCTGGTGTTCTTTTTATTGTTGTCTCATCTACTATTTATTAGCTACCTTTAGATATAGCAGTTGTGATTTCATTACTCTCTATATATTCGGCTTCTGCAACACTCAGATTTGATTTGCGTAGTTCCATTCGTCTTTCCGGTGACTCCTCAAATCTGATTTGCGTAGGTTTGTGCCATCATTCCGACCCTACCCATATAATTTCTCTTTTTCAGTTGGGTCACGCCATCATTCCGACCCTACCCATATAATTTTATTTCTTAGATTGTGGCCACTTTCAACTATCAATTCTAATACTCCTGCGTATGAGCATGTTTCAGCCAGTTTTTTTGGTGACTTTCTTGTTTAATATCGACTCGTCTATTGATTCCAACATGATCCATATACTTTATACTAGATTTTGAGCACTTTCGGCGACCGTTGCATTGTGAAGAAGTCTATATGGAGCAACCACCTAATTTTGTTGCTCGAGGGGGGGGGGGAGTTTAGTAGCCTTGTATGTCGATTGTGTTAGTCACTCTATGGTTTGAAACAGTCTGTGCAAGCTTGGTTTGGGAAGTTTAACACTGTAATTTATCACTCTGTGTTTTATCGGCATTATGCATCAAATCCAGTATTTCATGAGAAGACTAAGCACATTGAGATTAACTGTCAATTTTGTGAAGTCGAGTGATCAACACACAAATATCTTACCAAGCTCCTCATCGATTCTCATATTAATTACATTTGTAACAAGCTAGGTACATATGATTTGTACGCACTAGCTTGAGGGGGAGCGTTAGAATAGTAATAGGTATATACCATCCTACTTAGAATAGGAATAGTATGTAGTGTCCTACTTAGAAATTGATTGTATTGTAGTGTCCTAGTTGGTAAAGGTGTCTATTGGCTAGAAATAGGGCCTCTCTGTAATAATGTAGACAACAACAATTCAATAATATTGTTTTCCTATATTTCTCTTATGATCATACTGTTAAGTGAAGCAACATGCAGCTAAAGGGCTGAGTCGTTTTCTAGTCAACCTGATTTGTTTTCCCGCTTTCCCTTTGAAGTGAAATTCAGTCGTATTGTAGCTTGAGTAGGGGCATCATTTACTAGTCACAACCTGATTTGTTTCTCCACGCTTGTTCAGTGTCCTGTTTAAGGAGAACACATGCAACAATTAGTATCATATTTCTTCCTGGATAAAGATGAAGTGATGTGCTCTGATATTGTTAATTGAAGCAGCTTTATTAAAAAACAGAAAAGGGTCAAAAATGCCCTTAAACTATGTGAAATTGAACAAAAATGCTCTTAGTTAATAGTTTGGTCTAAAAATCCCCTTCTTGTCAATTGTTTGGTCCAAAAATGCCCCTATTGTTACTTAAGGGGTTAAAAATGCCCTTTTTCCAAATAAATATTTTGTTTTCTTTTTAGACACATTCTTTTTTCTTGTGAAGATTTTTTAATTAGAATATGTTTATCCCACTTCAATTCGAAAAAGATTAAGAAATAAAAATATTTTCTATTTTATTAGGAATTTTTTTATCGTTATCTAAATGAAAATTAATGATGGGGTTATTATGATATATATATATATATATATATCTGACCTATATTATCAGTTAAAAAGTTACATGGAGTGATTCTATTTTAATTGTTAAAATGAGATTAAGAATAAAAAAAGATTATTTTCTACTTATTTATTAATTAAAGTGATTTTCAAAGAAAAGAAACGAGAATATGTTTTTTTTTAAAATAATATTTTTATTAGGAATAAAATATGTTTTAAACGAAAAAATATACTAATATCTTTATCAGGAAAATAATTTTTTTTGACCCATTAAGTAACAATAAAGGCATTTTTGGACCAAACTATTAACTGGGGTATTATTGTTCAATTTCACATAGTTTAAGGGCAGTTTTGACCCTTTACCGTTTAAAAACAAAATAGATTGTCATGATTTTTCTTCAGATCGTGTTTTTATTGTAATTGTTGGTCTAATATATATCTCTTCCTAGTAATTGGCTCTGAGAAAACTATACATCCTACTTATCATATCTGAAAAAAAAGATAAATCTCCAGTCTGGTTCCAACAGTGTGTGATTTGACTTGTGTGTATTTTTTATTTGCTTATAGTTGTATGTTTTATGTGTTTTAATGCTAATGTCAGGTGGCTTTCCCTTCATCTTTATTTGGTTTGAGCACTAAATGAGGCTTGAAAACATTACCTTCTTTTTGCAGGTTATATTGCTCGTAATATATATGCTGCACTGCGGGAAGCATCGGCTGTGATCGTAATCCAAAAATACGTGCGACAGTGGATCATGAGGAATGCTTATCTGCAACTTTATGCTTCTGCACTGCTGATACAGTCTTGCACTCGTGGTTTTGCTGCCCGACAGAAGTTCTTACATAGGAAGGAGAATAAGGCTGCTACTATCATTCAGGTGAGTATATGCCTTTGCCACCTGATACATCTTATACATTCATAAATTTGTGCTTTAAAATTCAAACTAGAACTATTTAGATGGGATGACAGTTGTGTATTTGTCCCCTCACCAAAAGAAAAGGAAAAAAAAACAAACAAAAATAGACATTGTTCTAAGATAATGTTTGATATTCTTTCTGCTACTGCATAGGCACATTGGAGAATGTGCAAGATTCGCTCTGCTTTTCGTCATCGTCATTCCAATATTATTACTATTCAATGTCTTTGGAGGCGAAAAATAGCGACAAGGGAGTTCAGAAGGCTCAAAAAGGTGAGAAGGATGGTACTTCTGTTTTTAATGTCTAGCTTCGTGTTTACCAACAAATCTCTGCTTGAAATATCTCCATTTGATGGAGATATCCTCATTGTTACAAGGGACAAAAATGTGATAAAAGTGGCTAGTAAGCATGTAAAATGTAGTAAGCTGGATGGTCAATGTTTTCATGGAATTAATTAATGTTCTAGTTGATTTTGTGCTGCTTTTGGTCAAAATAAGCTTATGATTGCATCTGCTGAGGATGCACTGTTGTAATACGAAGACATGACAACGTTAGCCTGCCACTATTGGTGACCATGTCAATTAGTCTGTCTGTTTTTATTCAAAAGTAGCTTATTATTGCATCTGCTGAAAATGCAATGCTGTAATACGAAGAATTGACAACGATTAGCCTTATGCTTTTAGTGATCATGCCAATTAGTCTGTTCATGAAATTTAAGTCCAGAGTAATTTTCCCCAACTTTGTGCTAGTACAAGGCATTAGAAAAATGCCAGATTATGTCTAGCCATAGCCTTCTAGGACACAAATTTCGAGTGATTTAGATGTTAGCTACAAAGTTCTATAAGTAAGATAAGTGATAAACAGTTGACTTTAGCAGTCAAGTGAGAAATGCTGTCATCTGTTGCCTTTTATGTATTAGAAAGGTCATCAGACTGTTCACATTTAAAAGAACTGCCATATCAGGGTTGTAGTTTTCTTTTGTCAGATCATCTTTATTTTGTTGCATAATTTTCTGCTTATAACATAAAGTACATCTATGCCAAATCTATGCTTCCCAAGAAAACACATGTACACTTTTGCACAAGGATATTGAAAATTTGCATTGTATTTTTGCTTACAGTAACTTTAGGATATTGATGCTCTTTCTTTTACTGTTGCTTGAGATTCTATATATTTCTCTTGCCCCATCAGAAAAGAGACACAAGAACTAATGTTACAGAGAGATGTAAGCAAATTCCTTTGATATGCTTTAGTTGAATATTGCCACTATAGGATCTTCTCAATATTGATTCAATCCTGTGGGTTTGCTATTCCACAGATAATTAAGAAAATTGATGTTCCAAGTTTCTGTGGATGAAGTTCTATTCCCCTAAGTTTCATGTAGTTCAGCTGTTATTTTTATTGAAAAGTTTGACACTTTATTTTTTCCCCTTGTACAGGAAGCTAACGAAGCTGGTGCTCTCCGTTTAGCAAAAACCAAGCTTGAAAGACAGTTGGAGGATCTTACTTGGAGGTTGCAATTAGAAAAAAAATTACGGGTACTGGTCCAGTGATTAACTTATATGTAAATGATTTATTGGTTCAGTAGTGATTTTTTCTCAAATTCACCATATTTTGCTAGCTAATTGAAGGAAATATTGTTTGAACATTGTGATGCAGCTATCAAATGAGGAGGCTAAATTAGTGGAAATCTCAAAACTTAACAAGACTGTAGAATCTTTAATCCTCGAGTTAGATGCAGCGAAGCTGGCTGCAGTCAATGAGGTCAATAAGAATGCTGTGCTCCAGAGACAGCTGGAATTATACATGAAGGAAAAAGCTGCTTTGGAAAGAGAAATTTTGTCGGTGACCGAGTTGAGAAACGAAAATACATTTCTGAAGGTCATATCACTGTGATTTTCTCTATCTGTTTGCATTCAATTCTGATTACACTCATTTTTGAAATTGATGATTGATTCCCTTGTGTAAATTTAGTACTAGATGTTGAGAGCATCTTTTATGCACCCCTCTTTTTTGAACTTCATAAAGCATCTTGACCTAGTAGTCTCACACTCACTCTCTAGAATGAGAAGTGTAAAGATATGACACCTGGGTCTAACTCGACCCCAAAAGCTAGCTCATGAGGAGAGGTTTGTCCAAGTCCATACAAGGAGACCAAATTCCCATCCCTCTACCGATGTGGGACTTCTTAACACTCCCCCGCACGCCCAGACTTCAACTAGAGCATGAACACTTCTAAATGGGTGCCCACTATCGGTGAACAACAAATTGGGATGGGCCTGACTCTGATACCATGTAAAGATATGGCACCTGAGCCTAACTCAACCCCAAAAGCTATAACAATAATTACAACATAGAACCAACAATTTCCATGTAGGTCTAACTGATTTCAAGTATCACCAAACATATACAATTCATAATATTTTTTATCCTCCTTTCTCAGCCTGAAGAATCTGAATTAAGTACAAGATACGATATTGATACAATGTAAAAAATCGAACCAGTTCTAAGGTGAACGGTTTGGAGGACGAACAGAAATTTGAACTGGAATTGGGCGACCCGTACCTGTACCTCCACAGCTCAATGCATGATGTGTGGATTAGGATTTAGGCGCATGCCATAGGTTCGAACCTTGCAGTAGACAAAAGCTTAGCATTTAAGTGGAGAATGATATAGTAACAGGCTGATTATCCAGCAAGTTTCAAACCATGTGACATTGGCCTTGAGAATTTCTTTGTTATCAAGAAAAACTATTTGCATTTATTCTTTCTTCACAGTTATTTTCTCTGGGGCAGGGGTATCTGGATTTGAGTGAGTGGATGTTTTAGGGTTTCTATGGCCACAAGTAATTTTTCTTTAATTACTAGTAGATCAGATTATCATGTGTTTCCTGATTAGTTGACATTTGACGTTATTTATACACTACCCTCACTAGACCCCTCTTGTGGGATAACACTGGGTATGTTGTTGTTGACTGATTAAATAAGTTAACAAAATACTGCTTCTAGACTACTTGCTTGTTTTGGTATACTATGACTTTAAAGGTTGACATACTTGCTTTTTCTTTAGAGCAGAAAGGATGCTCTTTAACAATTTTAAGCTTATACGAAGGCCCAAAGACTTGACACTGATACTTATTTTGGTGGCTTGCAGAGTTCTTTGAGCGCCTTGGAGGAGAAGAACTCCGCATTGGAGCATGAGCTAATAAAGGGTAAAGAAGAGTCTACTGACACAATTGCCAAGTTGAGAGCTGTTGAAGAGACATGTTCACAACTCCAACAGAACTTAAAAAGGTAATTGTAGATATATCAAAGAGGAGTTGTTTGGCAATCTCATCACATAGTTAGTCTTCTGCTTCTTTTTAGTGGTAAAACTTTGTACATGTTTTAGGAAATGAAACGATATCTGTTTAAGTTTTAGAAATGTAGATTTTCAGTCTCTATTTACATACATTTCTTGTGGTGCTATCATATACTTTTTCATAACTGGCTGATTTCCAGTTGTTTTAAAATTTGTGTATCTTTTCTATGTTAGTATGGAGGAGAAGCTCTCAAATTCAGAGGATGAAAATCATATCCTCCGACAGAAAGCATTGAGTGCAACTCCGAGAAGCAATCGTCCAGGTTTTGCCAAGTCTTTTAGCGATGTAAGCTGTAATTTCTTAACTTGCAATGTATAACCCATGGTGGAGAATTCTTCCTCGCGTCCCGTTCCTCTAGATCTAATAAACTTTTGTCCCCTTTGTGCAGAAATTCTCTGGTGCACTTGCTCTGGCCTCTGCTGATCGTAAAACTTCATTTGTATGTATCTTTTTTTAGCTGTGTTAGCTTAAGAACATAGTTCTATTTTTATATTTTTTGATCTCTAACAGTCTTATTTTGTTTGTTTAGGAATCTCCCACCCCAACAAAAATGATAGCGCCTCTTGCTCAAGGATTTTCTGATTCACGTAGAGCTAAGTTGACCAGTGAAAGGCAGCAGGTTGCTTTCCATATCCAACTAGTGATGATTGATATTCTTATTTGCCATGATTGATGAAGTATACTAACATTGGGGTAGTAGACGAGGATTATAGAGGATGAAATCTCATTTACTTTCCTTCAAGTTGTAAACAACGCAAATAAAAGAATGAATTTCCCTTGTGAGGGAACAGTGATGAGTCCCCTTGATTTACTGATCATCCACCCGCAACTGTAATTTTGGTGGATAACTAGTGCAAAAGGTTTAAGTAATGGTGGCTCTAGTGTATGCTGCTTTAAAATGAAGTCTCTCTTGCAGGAGAACTGTGAAATTCTTTCAAGGTGTATCAAGGAGAATTTGGGATTTAAAGATGGAAAGCCAGTTGCTGCTTGTGTCATCTATAGGTGCCTTATTCATTGGCATGCCTTTGAGTCAGAGAGGACTGCTATTTTTGACTTTATCATTGCCGAAATCAATGAAGTTTTGAAGGTAATCTATGTAATGTCCTTGGTTGTAAAGGATGTCTGGATTTTAAACTCTACTTGGTCTTTGTCGAACTCCTTGATTCTTTCATTATGTAGTTCTTAGCTAGGTTTTGCGTAAGTGCATTTTCCAGATTATAGAAGATACACGATTAAATTATATATTATTTGTTTGTTTTTGCTCTTGTAGTTACCATCTTATGAGTAAATTCCTAGACCAACTTGTATTTCTGTGGACATTTACCTTTGATTTGTCCAAGTTTGATAAGCCATGTGCAATCTTGAGCAATTGAGTGCTAAATAACCAGTGAATTGACGTGTTTGTCAGATTTGACTACTGCAAGGTTAAGCAACATATGTGGAACTTTTTGAAGGCCTACCAAGAAGTTGGAGAGTTGGAGTTGCAGTCCTAGTCCTAAATCCATTGTGTTGCAGACCTAAAATAAACAAAAGTGTTCCTTAACATCGTGAGCTTTTAGAAGAGGTGGTTCATATACTTTAAAAGGTCCTGCATTAGGCTCTTGGCTGTTTACCAACAAAATATTTCATATGCTTGGACCTTGAAAACAAATGGGCCCCACAAATTAATGTGCTTCATCTCTTAATATTTTAAATTTTTAGATGAAGTGGTCTACACAATCTTTTTTGTTATGGTAAACCACCCCTGTACCCCACCTATGAGCCCAACAATTGCTCTTTCCCTGCTTTGCTACCTGTGTGACTCAAACTCTCTTGTTTAGAGATTGAGGTCCTTACCGCAAGGCTATACATCCCTTGTCAGTGGAGGTTAACCGGATACACAAACTTGTCAGAACTTTTTGCACATGTGGCCTATGATTACTACCATGATATGCAACTGCATATCTGGGTTGGCTTGCTAACCCAGTTTTAAATCACCTTGCTAATTATTGAACCAAATTTGTTCATCGGGTACTTACCATAATATGTAGCTAAACATCCAGGTGGCTTCCTAACCTAGTGTGTAATCACCTTGCTAACTATTACACTAAATGTGCTCATTGAACAAATGACAGTTTTATTCTAAATGAGTGCATAGTTTTTTCCTTTTGAGTTTATTGCAATTCTCAAGTAGATGCAACTAGTTCTAGACTAGCTAATGTCTTAAGTATCATTCATCTTTAACCAGGTTTTCTTCTTTCTATTTTCTTGGGGTGTCAGGTTGGAGATGAGGATGTCACTTTGCCATATTGGTTATCTAATGCATCTGCACTTCTCTGTCTTCTGCAAAGAAATTTGAGGGCTAATGGCTTCTTCAGTACGTGTTCTCAGCGTTCTGGAGGTGTTTCTGCACTAAATGGGAGGGTTGCCCAAGTAAGTTGTGTAGCTATAGAGGTCATAAATTACAAATCCTGGTATTTGTAATAGTGTAACCATGTTCCATTGTTATTACTAATAAACAATAAGATTTGATCATGATAGTAGTTGGAAATTTTTTGATAAAGTAGTAAGGTAAATTAACATACGCCCCTCTATTTTTAACTTTTATGTTTTATATTGTTTCTTTATTAACTTGCATTTTAAGAAAATTATGAAATTGTGTTAAGTACTCATAAAAATTGGAGCCGCAGGGGTTAGCCTAGCTGCAAAGATCTCTGAGGGATTGTGTCTTTGCTCATAAGTTCGAGCCTTGTGCCAAGCGAACTAACTCCAATATTTAAGTGGAGAAGAGTAGAAGGGAGAGCACATCGTCCTCGAGTTTCGAAGACTGATTGGCCCAAAGGATTGGCTTCGGATAGATTTCTCAGTCATAAAAAAATGGATGATTTGACAATATTGCAAGTCACACAGCAGTTGGAGTATTCTTGTTGGATAACCAAGAAATCCTCAAGGATCAGTGGTGCACGATTTGGAACTCGGTGGATAATGGGCCCACCACTTTACCCTCATCCACTTAAGATACCAAACTTTTTTCTCTGTAGAGTTTGAACCCGTGTGCACCAAAAGCACACATCACATGATGCACTCTTACTACTTGAGCAAAGCCCTGGGGCCATGGTTGGAGTACCTTTTTATCAGCCTAGTGTTATTCCAGCCTGCATAGATCTCATCAGTTTCACGTCTTCTTGCCCACAACTCTATGCTAGAACTTCTTTGATGGCATATTCTTCTTCTCTGGTTGGAAAAAAACTATATCAATGTGGCCAACCAATCATGTTTTGTTGTCTATGGCCTCAGTACTTGATTTCTGTTCCTCTTTAACAAGTCTTCCTTTAAGTCCACCTTGATCTACTCATTCTTTTCCCCTTTACTTTCGGGGGTCCCTGAAGAAGGGAGAAGGTTACTGTGCATTCATTTGAAATATTTCTATATGTTGTTTCTGGGGTTATCATGGTTGATGTAATTACATCTGTAGTTAAGGGGTGCCAGAAAAGTTTAAAACAGACCGAACTGAGTTACCAGCCAAGTATGTGTACATATAGTGTGTGCATGGTGTATATATTTTTCATTCAATGGATTGTGCTTTATCCTTATCAAACCTGGATTGTCGTTGTCTCTTTTGCATTTATCATCATTTAAATTGCTGGATAATGATAGAAGACTTAAACAAGTTTTTGTATTTTCACACTCTTCAGAGTTTAAAGTCGCCCTTGAAATTTATTGGATTGGAGGATGGAATGTCGCATATGGAAGCAAGATATCCAGCTTTACTGTTTAAACAACAACTAACTGCATGCGTGGAGAAGATATTTGGTCTGATTCGTGATAATTTGAAAAAGGAAATATCCCCATTGCTGGGTCTGTGCATTCAGGTGTGCTCCTCCTGCTTCTAAATAGTTTTCTATGCATGTGCATGTCATCAAATTCAGCTGTTGAACATTGTCTTTCAGTACTTAATGCCTTTTATAGAACTTATTACCCAAGTCAGCATTGTTTTTTGGTTGAAAGCTACTGATTCTGCAATCACTAGTTAGTTAAGTCGTGAGAAGACCTACCTACTGCTTTAATTCCTTGTTTTTTGGAGTTAATAAGAGATAAGTAGTGATAATGAGTAAGAGACACCCTTGTATTGGAGCTAACCTTTTTGTAACTATGCATCTTCTTAATGCCTTATTAATGATATTAACTTACTTCAAAAGAATATAATAGGAATATAGTACAGTTAAGTAAACAATAATCTATTGAAATAGGAAGTAGTTGAAGTGAAAGGTTAGATCAGTGTTTTACAAGGTGGGGGCATGAAGCGAGGCGTTTTATGCATCACGGGGCGAGGTGTAAGCCCTGAGCCATGAGACGTAAGTCCTATGGATCTATGAGGCGTATATCTCATGTATCATCAATTTTATAATTTTATTACTAAGAAAATAAGTAAAAGTAGAACTTTCAATAGTTCTTCAACTAAATTTAAATAAATCACCAATAATATAGAAAAAACATTATAATTATTATTTGAGAAAGGTAACAACACAAAAAATGATAATACCGAGATAATCTTAAATATGAAATCATCATCTATCTCCAAATCTACTAGTCCTTCTCAGTTCTAGTAGATTTGGATCTACGGGGCGTATATCTCATGTATCATCAATTTTATAAGTTTATTACTAAGAAAATAAGTAAAAGTAGAACTTTCAATAATTCTGCAAATAAATTTAAACAAACCACCAATAATATAGAAAAAAAAATTATAATTATTATTTGAGAAAGGTAACAACACAAAAAATGATAATACCTAGATAATCTTAAAAATGAAATCATCATCTATCTCCAAATCTACTAGTCCTTCTCAGTTCTAACCCTCAACTAATATTTCCTTCCCCCACCCCCTACTAATTTTTGCACTGATTATTGTTTATATATTTCAAAGAAGGAGAAGAATGAAAAGTGCAAGTGTAATGATAAAAAATGGATAAAATTTTCTTAGGAACATGGTGCTTTGAAATTTCTATCCTATCAATT
The DNA here is from genome assembly GCF_000226075.1 of Solanum tuberosum. NCBI lineage: Eukaryota > Viridiplantae > Streptophyta > Magnoliopsida > Solanales > Solanaceae > Solanum > Solanum tuberosum. The sequence continues at coordinate 581,697 of NW_006239088.1, read as the reverse complement.
TCAAGCATAATTGTCTATTTTTTTATGGTAGTATCATCTTTTACGAGAGTTTTTCTTTATTCATATAGAAAAAATCGGCGCAACCTAAAAAACACGATAGCATAAAATATTAATATCATTACACCTACAATAAAAAATATATGATTTATAGCAAAAATACTTTTAAAATAATAAAATCAAAATTAACGCCGGGGGCATATGTTTTTACGCACGAGGCTTATGCTTTTATGCACGGAGCTTAAGCCTCAAGTTCTAGAGTGTTACGCCCTATGGATCTACGCCTTTAATTTACACCTCAGAGCATTTTTGATACGTCCACCTCGGAATGTGCCCCATAAACGCCTTTGATAACATGGGTTTGACACAAAAGTTGGTGTTCCATTTTATATATCACACTTCCCATTTTGTCTATCTCAAAAAGAATGTCACCTTGTTCCTTAGTGACATACACTTATAGTCATAGAAATGTCATATCTCGATCATGAACACAAGTTCTAATGGTACTTATGATAAGTGCCAAACGTCTTTCCATTTTTCTAAAACTCTGTGTCCAGTCAAATATTGCTATACAAAATGAAATGTAAGGAGTAAATGGACTAGGAGGAAGTTAATTTAGGTTGCTTGGTGTTATTGAATAAGTTAACATCTCATTTGTGGAAGAACATCATTATTTGTAGGACGTGGTACAAAGGAAGTGGGTAAATGATGATGAAGGGAGAATGAGTCCTTTATCAGATTAAGTTATTCTTTTCTGTTTTCCTCTTTTTGGATTGTTATTTTGATTGAAGGTACTACAAAGGGATGGGTAGACCTAAAATAATATGTCAAGATATTGTCTTAGAAATTGGAGGCTTAATACATTGACAGTCCCTTAAACTTGTTGGTAAATTTCATTTAGACACTCGAACTACGGTTTGTTCCGTATGGGTGCTTGAAAATTAAATAAAGTGTTCCTATTTGACACTTCCGATTCAAATTTTGAATTTTTTTGCGTGTGTTCTCAAATATTTACTAGGTAGTTGAGCTGACCACATAAACTATGTCATCTCCTTTAGTTATACACATCGGGCTGAATTGGAACATGCCCAAGATTTTACAACTTATTGAGACTAATACATATTTAAAGGAGGTGACATATTCTAAGTGGTTCACTTACCTACGTAACGGGCACTTAAGAATATGCGCAAAAGTGTTTCCTAAGTGTGTAATAAGAACACTTTATCATATTCAGGTGCTCAATTGGAACAAGTTGTAGTTCGAGCGTATAAATGAAATTTACTCACAAATTTAAGGGGTTGTCGATGTATTATGCCAAAATTGAATCTCCTTGGATGAATACACATTCAATTAAGAGCATGAGACAATAAAAACAAAGGGTCCATAAAGGTGATACCAACTACCTCTTGTTACATCTCATGCCTCTTCATGCTTTGGTGGTTTGTTTAGGGTGTAAGGGATGATTTCAGGTATAATGAATAATGTGTTGCATAGATGGACCGCTACAAGGAAGAGAAGACACATGGCATGAGACTATGCTCCACTAGCCATCTCATAGGTATTATGAAATGCGAGAAATAAGAGCTTTTAATTCAACTTGATCTTCTGCAAAGAGTTGCCAACAAAGCTCTCAGGCACACTTCCCCAAAACTCTCTCTCCTACTTTCTAGGAGAGAGAGCACCCTCTTTCCGGCAGGTCACCTGAGAACTACCAGCCTCATCCTTCCCTCAGCTATCTCCTTTCTGCGATAGCTTTCTCCCTTCCTTAACTTCAGCTCCCTACCACAGACATGGGGGAAAATAAGATTTATTTCCATGCCGGTTTCAAGTCATTCGATATTACCAGATGGACATCTGGCGTGGAAGTCTGGTTTGATTGGGTGGAGCGCAGTAGAAACAAGATGAGTAGAATAACTCTCAGCAAAAAAGTGATGGAGTGGATCTGTTTTGTCTTGAAAGAAGCCTCAAACGACAACAAGAATTTTGTGAGGAGATGGAGAATGAAGGACCAAATGGCAGAGTATTTTAGTACAAGGAAGTTTAATGCTCATGGAAGATTTATGAGCCTTTTGTCTCTAAAAGGAGCAGACAGAGCAGTAGTTATACTGCCAGAAGCTTTCAATGCTGGTTGGAAAGACATTGCAATCAAGATAGGAAACTTCATTAATTACTCACCACAAAGAACATTAATAGCTCCTCACAGAATGGTTGATACTAACCACTCGTATGCCAAGGTTGTTGAGAACAGTAACTGGCATTCATCTACCTCTGAAGCTCCAGAAAGCAAAAGGCAGGAGGTCTCCACTATTGCTACAATTGAGGGTTTGCTTGGAAGATGTATCACAGGAAACTTTGGCAATCTTGGCTTTGAGATGCCTACCCTCTCCGAGGTTAGGAAATGGGCATCGTCAACTTGGAAGAAAGTTTTTGGGGTTAACATCTACGAGATGATAGACAACACTTTCCTTTTTGAATTCCCCAATAGGAATATGGCTGAGCAGACACTTCAAGGAGGGTGGACCTGGAAGAAATCTAGGGTTAGTTTGGAATGGTGGAACCCTATAATTGGGTGCACTCCGACGGCACAGAAGAGCAAAACGACTTGGATCAGAGCAATTGGGATACCTCTTCACTTATGGTCGCATGAACTTTTCGACAAATTGGAGACCTTTGTGGTGGCTGGAAATCGACGGAGGAAGAGACTGGTTTGAAGAATCACCTTAAATGGGCTCGAATCGAAGTAAAGGGGGATGGCCGAAACGTTCCAAGTGAAGTAACTATCTTGAAAGAGGGTCTAAACTTCTTTATCCCGATCTGGGTGGAAAGAAAACCTAGTTTTCAAAGAACTCCGGTGGTGTCTCCGGTGCCTGGAGATGAAAAACTCGATGGCACAATTTTTTTTTTTGTCCAGCGGTTTGTAGAGTCCTATGAGGTAATAGACTCTGTTGGACAGTTGACAGCTATTGACTAGAGGGGTCAGGGTCACGTGGGAGTGGGAGTGGATATTTCAAATTTTAATCCCCACGTGAGGAGCATGGGAATTTTTTGGGAGTTACACTGAACCCTTTGGGCCATTTTGACAGCAATAATCGTATTGGGCCTGATCCAGCCCAATTTATTTACAACAATATTGTGGTGGAGGATGTCCCTTCTTGAACTACTTATGCAAATTGATGGGAGTAGGCAAGCGAGAAGAATGGAACCAATTACAGATATCAAGAAAATCAGAAGCAAAGGCTCGCTAGAACTGAAAAATCTGATCACCTTTGATGTAAAATTCAAAAGTGGAGGAGGCAGATCAAAGGGGAAGGGGAAAACTCAGAATGACCAATGAAGCTAAAAATAGTTTCATGGAACGTGAGGGGATTGAATGATCAGGGGAAGAAAAGAATCGTCAAGAGCTAACTTTTAGACTGGAAAGCAGATATAGTATGTTTGCAAGAAACAAAGTTAGAAGGAAACTGTCAGGATCACATTAAACAGTGGGTGGGTGCTAAATGGGTCAACTGGGTGAAGTTTTGTATCTCAACAGTGAAGTTCTCCATTCTTGTCAATGGTGGCCCTGAAGGTGTTTTCAATGCTCAGAGAGGTATCAGACAAGGGGACCCCATGTCCCCGTTTTTGTTCATTTTAGCCATGGAAGGTCTTAACAGCATGGTAAAGGTGGCCAGTACTAATGGATGGATCAGAGGTTTTGAGGTGGCCAAAAACAATAACCAAAGAATGAAAATCACTCATCTTCAGTATGCTGATGACACTTTAATATTTTGTGGGGCAGAAGAGGAACAACTGAAGTACTTGAGAGTGATACTAATTCTGTTTGAGGCCATCTCAGGCCTTCACATCAATTGGAGGAAGAGCCACATTTATCCTATCAATCATGTGCCTGATATGGAGCTGCTGGCTACAATCCTAGGTGGTGAAGTGGGTAACCTACCAACAATATACTTAGGTATGCCTTTGGGAGCAAAATCTAATCCCAAAGGGATCTGGGACTCAGTATTGGAGAAGTGTGAGAAGAAATTGACAAGGTGGAAATCTCAGTATTTGTCCCTTGGAGGTAGACTCACTTTGATTAATGCTGTCTTGGATGCTTTGCCTACTTATATGCTTTCCCTATTCCCAATCCCTCCCGGAGTCATTCAAAGGCTGGACAAGGTCAGGAGATCCTTCCTGTGGCAAGGGAATAAAGAAAAAAGAGCTCTTCATCTAGTCAAGTGGAAGGAAATCACCAGAAGCAAGAGACAAGGGGGTCTTGGCATCAGGAATCTGAAGCATCATAGCAAAGCGTTGAAGCTTAAATGGCTCTGGAGATGTTCACAGGCACCTCAAACATTATGGAGCAAAGTCATAAAGAGTAAGTATGGGGAAGAGGACAACTGGGTCTCCAAGGAGGTCAATACTTCATATGGAATTAGTCTTTGGAGGACTATCAGAAGCTACTGGCCTTTTCTCAAAAATCACTCCCACATCAGAGTGGTTAATGGGAACAAGACTAGGTTTTGGAAAGACAAATGGATTGGGACATGGAGCCTTAAAGACATGTTCCCAGATTTATTTGTTGTAGCCTTAGACCAGCATAAAACAGTTGCCGAGATGTGGACACAACAAGGGTGGGACCTTAGATTTAGAAGAATGTTGAATGATTGGGAGATACCTAGACTTGCGGAACTGTTCAACCATTTGGAGAGTTTTCAAGGTTTGCAAGAAGGTGCAGATTGCCTAAGGTGGAGTGGGCATGTAAGTGGAGCATATAAGGTCAACTCAGGGTATAGGATTTTGAACCAGGTAGAGCCACATATTACTAACTGGCCTTGGAAGCATATTTGGAGGGCTAAGATACCTTACAAAGTATCTTGTTTCACCTGGCTTCTAGCTAAAGAAGCAATTTTGACACATGAAAATTTGATCAAAAGGAACATTGCTCTCTGCTCTAGATGTTTCCTTTGCGAAAAGGAAGCTGAGACAGTAAACCATTTGTTTCTACACTGCAGTACTACAGATCAACTATGGAAGATATTCATCAATCTCAGAGGCATAGCCTGGACAATGCCAAGCAAGATTGCTGACACTCTTTTTAGCTGGGAGGAAGCAGGAGCGGGTGCAGGAAACAAAGAGAGATGGAGGATCATCCCATCATGTATTTGGTGGACTATTTGGAAGGAAAGAAATGATAGGTGTTTTGAGGATAGGAGGAGTTTAGTACAGGATATTAAGCTAAATTGCATTTTGCTTTTCTGTTTTTGGTGCACTAAACTGTATTCTAGTGACACTGAATCAATCTTAGATGTCCTAGGCACCATTTAGGATTGGTCTCATAGCTGGTATATTATGTATCTATTCCACTGGTAAATTGGTTTTTTCACTGGTTTTTAATACAAAGTTACCTTACTCAAAAAAAGAAAAGAAATAAGAGCTTTTAAGGGATTAAAAAAAGTGATTTTGCACATTTGAGGAATAACCTTTTATTTTTAGTTAGTCTTTGGTGTGCCTGTTAAAATCGTGTCCGTATTGGAGATTGGGTGACATTTGTATAGCACCATATTATTGTGTAGGTCTCTACTTTTTGGTATGCGGTTTGTATATGAGAGCATTTTTCCTACACTAATAAAATTATTTACCTTATTAATAAAGGGTGATATCTTGATACCAACTAGTTGAGAGTAAGGCTTAGTTGTTATGACACTTAGGGGTCGTTTGGTACAAATATTAATAAGGCAGGGATTAGTAATGCAGAAATTAATAGTGCAGAGATTGGTAATGCAGAGTTTATTTATATCAAGTGTTTGGTTCATTGTTTCCCACCTCATCTTGTGATTGGATTAAAACTTTATAAAAAGCTTCTTTCCAATTATACCCTTGAATTATTATGTAATTGGGTCAAGGTAGATAATTGACGAACAATATTATTTTTTTATGGCCTTCTAACTAGCTAGGAGAAAAACAATTTTGTTGTCATGGTTGCTATTTTTTCACTTGAATTATTTGAGGATAAATAAATTGTCATCTTAATAAATTGGTCACTCACACAATATCAATTTTCAATTTTAAAAAATAAATAAACCATCTACTTTTAAAACCGAAAGACGGTAAACAATAGTAAAATTTAATAAACCATCTACATTTACACATGAAATTGTAAGTTGTAGTTTTAATATGTATGCAATTTTATAAATTGTTCAAAATACAAATAATTAGAAAACGATATATATATATCAACAAATAATACATTCAATTAAGATCATAAACGTCATGTGGTGATATATTTGCCTTTTTAATTAGTAAATGTTAAACAACTCACATTTCAAATATTGTATTGGATTTATTTAGTAATAAACAACACTCTCTAAACAATATGTAAGCTAATTTATTTAAATAAATTTACTTATACAAATATAAAACATAAAATCAAGAAAGTAAACAAATTAAATTAAAATAATTTGAGGGATATTTTTGTCTTTA
>NW_006239088.1:539139-574995 GCF_000226075.1 Solanum tuberosum | reverse complement strand
GATGTATAACTAATCCATGGATTAGTTATACATAAGCCTAAATTCCTACCGAACATAGTACTAAATAATACCATACATGTTGAGTATGGTGTATAAGTAATGCTTGCATTAGTTATCTTGAGATTATTTCTTATGTAGTGGTTGGTTTGGTGTATTAAAAATAACATACATTGCAAAATTTCTAATTTATTTTTACAAAAATACCCTCTACAAATAGGGTGGAAAGGATGTGAAAAAGGTTTTGAGGGGCAATTGTTTCTTTAATCATGCTAATGCATGCATTAACATCCTTTGCATAACTAATACCATGGATTTCCATGTATTAGTATTACATACCTCAATACATAATAGTTATTCATAGGTTGAAAAAGTGTACTAAACAAGGTACTAGTAATACACAAAACTAATGCTTGCATTATTTTTTCTAATAACTTTACCAAACGACCGCTTATATTATGTCTGATGTTTATCAACAATGTCTTTGGTTTATCTAGATCCTTGTACATTAATATATGGGCAAGTATGGAATTTAAAGAACATCTAGTTATTAATAAACCCTAATATGTTTTTTCAAAAGACATGCTCCTGCTGCCCAGTTTATGTGTCGGTGTCTGATTGAGCACAAAGTGTAAGAAATTAAACAAGGTTTTTGACTTGTAAGTCAAATATATGCAAAGTATCAAAATTATCCTTTTAAATGTGCATGCAAAAGTTTCACATTTTTTTTTTCCATTTAAATGACTGGTGGTGAGAGTCCCTACAAGTGATGTCATTAGGGAGAAAAAACGGGAATCCTGAAATTAAGCTGTTCCCAAAAAGAGAAGGTATCATTATTTTTGGGATAGACTAAGAAGAGAAGTGTCACATAAATTGGGACAAAGACTATATATTATTAGTATGTAAATGAATAATAATAATAATAATAATTAAAAAAAAGTATGTAAATGCACCTAGAAAGCGCAAAATTGATATAGAGTCATTGTCAATCCCAACAAACTTGTTTGGGGTTAAGATGATTTTCACTGATACTTGATTGGCCATTGGTATATGGGTAACTCTGTTGAATTTATAAATAGGCATTTGTTACTAAATTGGGAAATTTCTAAATGTTGATGGTTTCATGTACTTCCCGTAGTTAAGCATGATACTTGCATCACCTGATAAGCTTCCTTTTTCTCTGAGACTGCAAGTTTAATTTTTCATATTTGTGATCATGTGTGAAGGCACCAAAAATCCAGCGGGTGCATGGAGGGAAATCAACGAGATCACCTGGTGGTATTCCTCAGCAGGCACCAAGCAGCCAGTGGGATAGCATCATCAAATTCCTGGATTCTTTCTTGAGTCGCTTGCGCGGAAATCATGTATGCATATAATTCTCATCGTCTTGGCTGTATCTTTCTGTCCCTCTTCATTTGAGGTTGCTATTGCATTGACGAAGAATTTCTTTGATGCAATTTTCATATGCAGAGTTTGTAGTTGCATTTTAATGGTGCAAACTTCTTTCTATTGTCATTACATTTGTGTTGTTTACTGTTAACTAGCCTTAGAATAAACTGCTTATATTTATTTCTATTGCAACAACTGTTTTTTCCCTCAAGTGTGTTTTTTTTACTCTTCTTTTTAAGATGACTATTTTGGTTATGAATAATGACAAAGGAGAGATAGCCTAGTGGAAGGGGTCCTCAACCTCAAACATGAAGTTCGTGATTCAAGCCACCAAGGAAGCAAAATGGGTATAGCCACTTTGGGGGGATTTGGGGTTTGTCATATCTCGGGAAAAAAATCTGGTCTTGAATAGTCTGGTTAGTTGGAGGCTTAAGTTTGTGATTTTCATTATTGTGGTTGTTCTAAGTGTAGGGTAGTGGTTAGTTTTTGGCTTTTTAAGATTGTGGATGTGTAAAATGGAGCCCATTAAACGTTTATGTGTACTCTTCATTTGCAATGTGAGTTCTCTATTATGTGGGCACGGAAGTTAAGATGCTAGTTGTATTTCGTTCTTTCTAAAATAGAAATCAAGAACTAAGGATTTCTTTTTTGGAAAATTAGAACTTTCTAGCACAGCCTGTCTTTAAGAATGATGACTAAATTAGAAGGCTGTAAGAGTTGGTTTCCCTGTGAATAATTTTAAAAAGTATGACAGTCTAGTTATGGGTCAAATGGAGTATGTACTACTCCCTCCGTCTCAATTTATAGTGTAGCTTGACTTCGCGTGGAGTTTAAGAGAGAAAGAAAGACTTTTGAAACTTGTGCTCTAAAATAAGTCATAGATGTTTGTGTGACTATAAATCATTTCATTAAATGTAATTTTAAAGTTAAATTGTTACTAAATATAGAAATGTATTATTCTTTTTGGCCTGACTGAAAAAGAAAGTGAGTCATATAAATTGGGACAAATGGAGTAGTAAAGTATTCCATATTGGGAAATGCTATTTTGGTAGTGTGTGAAAAAGAGTGACAAACTCATTTCTATTCGGTCATAGGTTGATCCAAAGAACAAGAGTCAACTTCCAACATTAAGTTTGTTGCTCCTCAGTAGCTCAGTGGTAGAGCAGTCGGTTGTTAACTGTCAGATGAGTTAGTAGGAATCATGTGGCATGGTACGGTTGAAAAATATATATTATACTTCACCAAGGACATGCGGTGCAATTGGACTTCTGTAAAAAGAAGATGATGCAGGGCATGGGATGTACCCTCATTAGCTCTCATGTTGGATTCTTTTAGAGAGGAATAAGAGCTTTTGAAGTGGTGGAAAATGACTTTGTATATATGTGGAATAACTTAGGGGTTGTTTGGTTGGGAACAAGTTATTCCAGGATTAGTTATCCTGGGGTTAGCTATTCTGGGATAACTTATCCCATCACTACGATATAAATGGTGGGATAACTTATCCCAAACATGGCAACCAAACAAGATACAACAATTTTTTCCCATCACTATTTTCTTATCCCATCACTATTTATTTTTATCCCTCACACCAAAACGACCCCTTACAGTTTTTTATTAATGTTGGTCCGTCCACACACTTCCTGTTCTTGTAGATGGTTGGTCTCTTTCATTGGAAACTACAATTTTGTGTAGCTTCTCAACTTGTTTTATACTACTTGTATATGATGCATTGTCCCACAACAATGAAATTATTGTTTATCCCAAAAAATTTACTCTGCTCCAAATGTTAATGGTGAGATTTCAGAGTCTAAAATGCTGTTGACAACTCAGCAATGAGGAAGTCCGTGTCTTTTTGTTTTTTTCCCCTGGATATCATAAACCCTACTCCCAAACCTCTACCCAAGAGGCGATTTCCACTGTGGTGCTTCCTTGGTGTTGGAGGGGGAGTGTCTTTTTCACTTAGTTATTCCTCCCTTCTCATGAGGATATTCATAGGGTTCTCCACAGGACTAGATTGTTGGCTAAATAAAGTTGCCAGTTAACTTATCAAATTGAGAGGGTAGATCCTTGTGTAAAATGCCATTCTACAAATGCTATGTTTCACATGTATCGCAGTATCAGATATCTGTGGTCAGGTTATTTAGTTAGCAATGTGTGCATGCTGCTTCTGATCTTTGTCTCAGTGTTTCATGAGGATACATAATGATCACCTTTAGTGATGTATTAGTTTGCATGTGCATATGCCTTATTTCGGCTTGCCTCAGGTCTATATCAGTGCTGCCTGAGAATTCCTGATCACCTTAATGATGAATCAGTTACTCCTTTTTAATTTTTCCTTTTCTTCTATTTTGTATAGCTTAATAGCCTCCAAAAATCCTATGAGAGGTGATATTTTATTTTGTTGGTATTGCTTAGAAAAAGCCCATATTATGGTTTTTTTGATAACTGAAAAATCTCCAAGAACCTGTGTGCATGGTTCAAAACTCGGTGGATAATGGGACCACCTCTTCCTTTCTCCACTTAAATACCAGGCTTTTGGCTGCAGTTGAACCTGTGAGACGTGCCTAACCCACACATGACAAGGTGCACTCTTATCACTAGACCAAAGACCTAGAGGCAAGCTTGTATTATGTTTTTGTGACACTTGCACATACATAATTGATAATAAACTGCAAAACATTAGTGTGGTGATAGGAGCATGTCTTCTTTTCTAGTTTCTTCCTTGTTACTTCAAAACTTTTAATTTTCTTTTCTTGTCGATTTATGGTATATGAATGTATTGATGAATTCCCAGGTGCCTTCATTTTTCATCCGCAAGCTGACTACCCAGGTTTTCTCCTTCATCAATATATCGCTTTTTAACAGGTATCGTGATCTTACAAATTTCTTTTTTCTTAATTCTTGTCCTTTCTCTTGTGTGAAAATAGAGCTTATGATTCTTTGGTCTTAAAATCTGCAAGTCTTTTACTCCGACGAGAGTGTTGCACATTTTCAAATGGAGAATATGTGAAGTCTGGTTTGGCAGAACTAGAAAAATGGATAGTCAATGCGAAAGAAGAGGTATTAAGAAATACAGTTTTTTCTCCTGTGTGTTCTCCAATGTAGATGTTGAACTGAGAAAGAACTACATGGGTGCTGAATGTAGTTTGCAGGTACATCTTGGCATGAACTAAACTATATCAGACAAGCTGTTGGATTTCTGGTAGAAGCCATATCCTTGCTAATAGCTCTTTGATATCTGAAAGTCTTTACTGTGAGCTATAAGTTTTATTCGCTGTGGCTATCTAGGTTATACATCAAAAGAGGAAGAAATCATTGGAAGAGATAAGACAGGACCTTTGCCCGGTAAGAAATAAACCCCAAAGTGTCATTGAGATGTCAATCTTCTTTGCTGACTGAATATTCTTAAATACGTCATCTTGGACAGGCATTGACAACCAGACAAATTTATCGAATTAGTACCATGTATTGGGATGACAAGTATGGAACTCAAAGTGTGTCTAATGAAGTAAGTGTTCTGCTGCATTTCTCCCAAGTCTGTTTTCTCGGTATGTTTTTGTTCATAGGCATATGACTGTATAATCTGTAGGTTGTCGCACAGATGAGGGAGATTTTAAACAAGGATTCTCAGAATCTAACATCTAACTCATTTTTGTTGGATGATGATCTGAGGTAAAAGCCTGCTGTACTTCTATCCCAGCATTTCTTCCGTTTGATATTTGTCTTTCCTAAAATATCTAGTTAATTGTTCTGTCAAAGTTAAATACTAGATTGTCGTACTGTTCAGCGCTGTTGGTATCCTTGAGATATAGCAATATTTTAATCATTAGAAATGATTTCTTTTCTCTATAGGAGCTTGTCCTAATTTCATAAATGCTTGAAAACATTTAGTTTAGCATACTCAATATTCAAGCATTTTTCTTATTTAATGATCATGCATTTTTCTTATTTAATGAGTCCATAAGGTGCAAGCTTCATATCAGCTGCTTGGTGTATGGAGAATTCATTTCATCATTTCCTGGTTGCCTTTAGTAATTATTTCTTGCTGCTTACTGTTACCTATTTTCTAAAAAAATGTTTCTTGCTGCTTGCAGTATTCCGTTCTTAACAGAAGACATATATATGGCACTTCCGGAGTTAGATCCTTCACTTATGGAGCTGCCAAAGTTCCTATCTGAATATCCATCAGCATTGCTTTTGATACAGCACACAAAGTAAACTTTTTATGTGCATGTTTGGAATATTCTTGTCTTGTACAACTCCAGTCTCCACTCGCGATGTGCAACATCTACCAATTCTTGCTTGGGGAAAACTGCGTCTCAAGATAGCAAATTGATTCCCGGCAATGCAGGACAAGTTGTCTCCCAAAAAAAAAATCCCTTCAGTTTGCTTACACGACAGTCTAGATCTAGAGTTGAATCTGTACAGCACTAGGCGTAGGTTACTGGAAAGGCTTCCTTATTTTTTTGGAATGCCGGCTCTTTTGAGCTCTGTATATTTGCCATGTTGATTACTTCATTGTTGCATGCTTCCCCCATCTTAGAAGTTTTCAAGGCACTTGCCCTGTTAGAAATGTAGTCCCATCTCATTTTAACCATCTCTATTCCATATACTAATTGTAGGCTTGTATTTGTTGATGTTATATTTAATGTGAATATCCCTTTTTTGTGTGGAAACTTCATGTTGTAGCAAATATTCAAACCTGTTTCTGACAGCCATCCAAACTTCTTTCCTTCCAATTTTTCTGAAAGTTGAAGTGTTGACAAATTTCAAGATTAATGATTTTAGTTAGATGTTTGATCTGTGTGGTTCGTTTTTCTATTGTCATGCATTTATTTCCTGGAACATAATATGGTAGCTTCTAAACCAATGATAATGATTCTGCAAACAAAGAAGAAAACTATCTTTTGTAGTTTTTTATTTTTTGCTTTGCTTGCTGACTTGTTGGTTAACATTGGCAGTAACATGTTAGTGATAACAACATTCATAGCTTCTAGATGGTTAACTAGTTGAGAGGCTGTTGGCCACATCTAGTCACAAAAAAGAATGTGTTGACACATTGCTAAACAAGAATCCTTTTTGCTAAATGAAGAGACGAACAAGTTAATTAATCATCCAAATGCTCAATTAGTTGGTTTCTTTTCAGCATGTTGTAATGTAGTAGGAGTTGTTGTAACAGAAACAAATTGTAAATCAGCCAAGGAAAATGATCTCCAACTTGTGGAGTTGTCACAAAGACCAGAATTCATTGCCAATATGCCAATATGTTTCTTCTTTGAGATGCCAGTGTGGTTCTTCTTGTTGGGTAAACGACATGCCAATATGTTTCTTCTTTTCTTGTTAATATAAGAAGCATTTTCTGGCTTTGCTAATTCTTTAGCTGAAGATGAAGTTGAAGCTTCTCTTAAACTTGTGAATGATTTTGACTTTCCATTATAGAACCTCGACATACCCTTTCTGCATATAGGATAAAACAATTCAATTCATGCCCTAAAAAAACATTTTCTTTTAATCGTACAACAACATATCTAGTGAAATGAAGTCCGAATAGGATAGGATAGAGTATACGCACAATTCAAAAGAAAAATACCTAATTGGTAAAACTTGGTGTAGAGGTTGGATGGAAGTGAAAGGACTCTCAACTTCTTGAGAATCATCATCCATTGATTCTTCATGTGATATAGTATCACTATTTTCCCCAATAGATGATGAAGAACTACAAGTGCATGCCTTCTCCTCATTAATAAACACTTGTTTATTACCACCAAATAATGCCTCTTGTGTATCACATGATAATGCATCCATAAATCCACATGAACCTTCAACTTCCCTTTTATCCATAATCATACTTATAGACATTTTTATAAAAAATTTTCCCTTATGCTTGCACCAAATAAATATTAAAATAAAAATAAAAAACCAAGAAATGGTGTTTCAAAGAAAAGGTTAGAAAGAAAGACAAATCTTCACCATAGGAAAATTCTTGGATCTTGGAAACAACAAGGAGATATAAGATGATGAGTTATCATTATCGTTATCATTATATTTAAAATGAAAAGATAAAACAAGATAATTAAGTAACAGAAGATTGAATTGAATAATGGGGTATGTATATATATTATACATAAAAAAAGAAAGGGTAGGTCTTATCTTGAATCCTAATCCACTGGTTGTCCTTTGTTAGAAAAAGAAATAAAATTAATTTGAAATTAATAGTTAATGGTAGCCACTAAGCAATGTCATTATGACATGTAAATTCATTGGTTAATCCAAAGCAGGGATATGAATCTAGTCAGCTTTACAGCTATTTATTGTTAAGGATAAACCTAATCCTATAGTTTATATCTCAACCAATAATTTCTTTACCATTTTAACTAAAGTTTTGACTTTTTGTTCAAAGAAAATATTTATGCAAATTAACTTACTTTAAAGATAACAAGTAAACATTAATTCATACTAACTTCGTCCATTTTTAATTGTCATAGTTTTCTTTTATAGAATCAAACTATAAGAACTTTGACTAGCATTTAATGATGTATTTTTTCATCATATTGATATGCAAAAAATTGTAATTTATAGTACTTTTCGTATAGTTTTTGAATATATAAGTTATTTTAAAAAAATATCAAAGTAATGTAATCTAATTTAAATTTGAAAATTAGTCAAATTGACTTTCGAAAAGCGCAACATGACAAACAAAAGTGGACGGAGGGAGTATTTCATAATAAATGGTATGTAATATACTGTAGAATTAAATTATTTACTCCCTCAGTTTGATTTTATTTGACCCTTTTATTAAAAATAAAATTTTGTTTTCACTTGTTCATTTTAATAAATCAAGATAAATTTATTAATTTTATCCAATATTACCCTTATCATTAATAAATTAAAAATAAGTTTTAACCATAATTAAGATATAGATATTTTATACTATTTACTCCCTAAAATATAAGACAATTAATGGAGATGTAATATATATATATATATATATATATATAAGAGAAATAAGAGAAGTTTGAAGGCTTAAAATATGTATCTTCAATTATTCTTTATTATATAAATATTTATTTTGTCAAATTCAAATATTTAATTGTTGCATTATTTACAATATCTGTCCGACAAAAGAAAAATTACACTAAATTCTAGTGATATATTTTTTAAAGTAGGAGGATCCAAATTTGTCTTCTCTTTGAACACTGCAATTCTTCTTGGGGAATTTTCGCTTATAGCCACTCAAAAATAACTTAATTATGTTTTCTAGCTATAGTTTGCTAATTACGATTCATAGCTACATGTTAGAGGGAGGAGAGAGGCGAGTGAGAGAGGGTAGAGAGTGGAGAGAGGCGAATTGTATTTGTATATTTGTCATATAATTGTATATGTATAAAAAAGGCGAGAGAGATGACGTAATTATAGCTAAAATTAAGCTGTGAGCCATAATTAATTCAAACTATAGCTATGTTAGTTAATTAACTAGTTAGTATCTTTGCTTATCTGCGTAATTTTCCCATTCTTCTTTTTCAAAACATCCAAATTAGACTAAAATAATTTGGGATGAAAAAAAATAATCAAAAGCAAGTACCAATTTTTTTTACTCAAGGCAAATAAGATTTAAAAAAAATATATTTAGGAAAAATATTATGTACTAAACTGTGGGATTGAAAATATATTTTAAAAATAAATATATGAAAGTACATAATTACTTACATCAATCATGATTAAACGATATCTTTAATTATCAAATTTTAATCATTAATTTAAATCTATGATATGTGTCTTCATACAAATAAAAACAAAGACAAAATGAAGAGGAAAAATAAAGTCAAATCCGAACTTTATAAACGTGCCTATTGGCTAGTTAGTCGTCCTAATAGTAATAATAATTCAAACTAGTGTTGGTATTATACTATAGCTATTAATTATCGTAATCTTTATTTCGATATAAATTATGCTAGGATTTGAAGGTTGGTGGTTCCTCTCTTGACGTGTAGTTGCCTAAAACTAAATATTAAAATTAAGAGGATGAAAATCATCATTAACAACCTATCAATATATAATTTTGATAAGTGTAGGCTTTTAAAAAATAATATCTTTAAATGTTATTTCTATCATTATAGAGTAGACAAGTTATCTTCGATTAAGAAAAAAAAAACAGAAAAGTAAGAGAGAAGAATGTACAAAATAACAATACACAAAATAAGTGTAGTAACAAATATCAATACATATTGGAGAACAAACCACGTGATATCTAAAATCATACTATGAAAAAACAATACTTGACTATCTACTATCCTTCTATCCTAATTATTAACATTCATGACTTTCGATCTAGGATCATCTCCATGATCAATTGAAATTATGTCGTGTTTTGTTTAACCACCCCAACTCTTCTCCGAGTGAAGAAATTTAACAACTTTTGAAAAAAAAAATTATACAAAAATTCCTGAATGCGGCAGAATACCGTCTGTTATTGAGAGGGAAACATAAGGTTGGTAGGATAGTGATTGAATAATGGCCTTTAGATAAAATTGCATTATGAGGAATTAAGAAGAATTTGTGAAGGATTTCCCTTAAAAGGAGACATATATATTTATGTTTGATGTTTGATACTCATATTGAAATTTGATTAATTTTGATTGCGCATTGTGGGGCCCCATTCAGGGGAGAATGCTTCCTACAAAGAATTTTTTGATATTCAAGGCTTAAACCTTAGACCTTTAATGAATGAGCTATCTCTTCCATTGTACTATATTTTTTTCGATGGCTAAGAAAGACATTATTATATATATAATTTGGACAAAATAAATTGTGGCTACTTTTGGTTTTTGTCCTCCTAATTTCACTAACAATTCAATTTTGATTCAAATTGAAGAAAATTGACAAGACCAAAACTAAATAATAAAGAAAAAATCTTTATATGATTTTGATACTCTCGCCGTTCCATTTTAGTGGTTCACATTATTAAAAATAATTGTACTAATTTTTTTTTATGTCATATTAATGTTCCACCTTATTATAAATAGTTATCCCAAACTAGTTATTCATTTATAAAATTTAGGTACAATTAATTAAATTTTTTTCTCATTTCACCTTTATAATTAGTTTGTTTTTTTAAAAAAGATTATATAAACAAGTTTGTAAAGTTTTAAAAAAGTTTCTTACGAAGTAAATTAATAAAATTGTCATTTTTATTGATAATTTAAGTGAAAAGTGTACAATTAATTTGAAATGAAGGAAATATTTATAACTTACAAAACTAAAATAGAATCAATTGCGCCCTTACAATTAATTTATTTTTGAAAGTGTTGTGAATTCATAAAATTTTAAGTTTTTTTTCGCCAAAAAGAAATAAAAAATGAAGAGGAAGTCAGAGTTAAAAAATGTTGATGTGTTAATGAGCAAGGACTAGCTAGCCATAATAGGCTTATCCAAATCCACATCTCATTATCTTAAGATAAGATTTTTGAACAACTTTCACATACATCATACATAAAAATCATATTTGTATGTTATAGCTATAATTTGCATAATTGCGCTCCATAGCAAATTTTATGTTTGCTATGGAGCTTTTGATTTGTATAATTCGCTACAAATATCCAATTTTATACAAATTGTTCAGTTTTGTATAAATTCATTTATACATTGTAATTTGTATAATAAGATCTGTATTTGTATAATTATAAGTGTATAGGACGAAAATATATGTATTTGTATATACACTTTTCTCTCGCTTTATACAAACAAAACGCAATAGATATAGTTTGCATAATTGCGCTCCATAACAAATTTTATGTTTGCTATGGACTTTTTGATTTGTATAATTCGCTACAAATATCCAATTTTATACAAATTGTTCAGTTTTGTATAAATTCATTTATACATTGTAATTTGTATAATAAGATCTGTATTTGTATAATTATAAGTGTATAGGACGAAAATATATGTATTTGTATATACACTTTTCTCTCGCTTTATACAAACAAAACGCATTTTATGCATTTTATATCGAAATGTATAAAATGGCTAATTGTATACCGAAAATGGCTAATTGTATATCAAATAAAGTATGTACGTATGAAGGAATCATTATCTAGAAACAAGTGAAAATCAGTACAATGTACATGAACGACAAAAAAAATTCTATCTATTTTTTGGTATTCAATATTCATTTTATGGCTCAATTAATTTAAATTTATATTGAAAATTTTACTTTGAAGTAAAATGTTCTAACCAATAACGATTATATTTGCAGAGCTCAAATCGAAGCCTCTAATTAAAAATGCTGGAACACTTACCTATTAATCACAATATTTGATAATGATATTTTTTTGTATAAACAAATCGAAGAAATAAATCTTGAGATTTAGGTAGAATATTTTGATTACTTAATTACTAAGATTAGAACAATTCAATGAAATTCAATTTTCCCAAATTCTTTGTGAGACAAATTGGCATCCAATGTCTTAATTCTAACCAAGCAAACCAACCTAATATGTATTTATAAATAAGACAAATACGTAATTGTTGAAGAGAAAGTATTTACAAAGTCATTTGATTTTTTTGATAAGCATGAAATCATAAATCAAATGAATAGTATTCATAAAAATTCATTCTACATTTGAAATGATCAAAACGAAACATAACACAATAATTGTACATTTATGGAGTGGAGTCTCTATGCATCGCGATCCAATTTAGGACCCCGATAAGTGCTAAGGAATAGAATTTAAAAGGCTATGAAAATTTACAGAAAATCGAATAAAATTTCTCTTATTTTAGGGTTTATCTAAAAAAAAATTCTCTTAAAAAATCAACAACATAACCAACCAAATATCGCCAAAATATGTCATAATATTTATCAACTATCTATTGGAAATGTAATAATAATAAAGTCTAACTCCAAATACAAAAAGAAGGTGAGATTTTTTAACTCAATATAATCTGACCAACATCACATTTGGATGGCAGGTGTCCATCCTCGGCAGATTTGACTTTTGCGTAATGATGACACTGATAGATAAGTCAATCCATAGTCTGGAACGACAAGTAACAATCTCTGGTGGATAGAAATCTTAAAATCAGTGGAAACAACAGCATAAAAGGAAAAATAAACAGTGGAAAAGAAAAAATGACATAAATATATACGACAATACATGATCCAATCCCACAATCTGGTGGACAATGGTACAAAACTACTAAACAATCAAGTATAGACTCCAAAATATGCACAAACTTGTCTCTATCACGACCCAGACTGTCGTAATTGGCATCCACACAAACCCTCCGATGGGAGAACCATTACTACAACCCAAACAAACAAATTCTATAAAAACTAAAACATTTAAAAATACGGAAGCAGATTTAAATGACTATAAAAATGGAGTCTCCATAAACTCTAAGGTTTTAACACCCACACTAACCCTTCGGTGGGAGAACCATTACTACAACCCAAACAAACAAATTCTATAAAAACTAAAACATTTAAAAATACGGAAGCAGATTTAAATGACTATAAAAATGGAGTCTCCATAAACTCTAAGGTTTTAACAGACAATTAACAAACTAATGTGGAAGAACAACCCCTAGAACCTGAAAGTCATTGTACCAAAACTCTACTAACGACAAGCCTAAGAACAAGGGGTACAACGCCGAAACTAAACAAACACCTTAAACAAATAGTCTGAGTCCGAAAAGAGTGGACTTAAACAAGAAAGATCCATGACAGCCTGAAAGAACTGGCTCAACCTTGAATCCGGTCACGCTCAAAAGTCACCTAGCTAAGGTCTATCAATAGCCGCCTGAAGATGCCCTGTATTCAACAAAGACAAGCAAGTGCAGTATCAGTACACAACCACAGTGTACTGGTAGGATCACACAATTATCTCAATAAGTGAAACACATGCAAGTAACCACAACATTATAAAACATGCATATACCAAACATATACAATATTAGTCATCTTTTCAGTATCAATGTAGCATTTCACGTTCTCAATAATACACATTGGTTATAAATTTAGAGCAACATACAGTCTTCCAATATCAATCATCATTAGATATGAAAGTAATCATCACAAGTAGATACACAACACAATTCAATAGTCCTCTCATGAAACTCAATTCATTGGTCCTCTCATGGAACACACACCCAAACTGTTAGCATACCAGAACGTGGTACTTGATCCCATGTTTATGTCGAACGTGGCAACCGATCCTATATTTATGCCAAAACGTGGAAACCGATCTCATGCTTATGCCGGAACGTGGCAACCGATCCAAGTTAGTGTGTCGGAACGCAACACCCGATCCATTCAACAAACCACAATCACAATCACAATGTATATTCTCACAATCATACAACAAGAGGTGATTCATGACATACAATTATTCAATTATCCTCATTTACGATTATGGTGATCAATAATGCAACATTCGCATACATACATGTATTATAATGAGCAATTACAAACATATATCACACCAACATGAAATCACAACCATCACCTACCTCGAATCCAAGCTTGAATCCCCTAAGGCACTTGAGTCTTCCCTTTCCGGATTCTTCCCGCTTGTTCGTGGTCTTTAGCCTCAAGAATGGTGGAAAACTGTCAAGAAAGTACCTGGGGTCGTTCCTTAGCTCTAAAACTTGAAAAGTGCAGAATAAAGACGTTTTGGGATTTATTTACGACCTTAAGTCGCGTCGAACCCGCTATAGCAGTCCTCACCTCACTACAGTGACCCCGCCCTAACGGCAAAAATCCCACCCCAGCGGATTGCACGGAATCAGTGAGCTATTTTAATAATTCCAAGACCCCCATTTCACAACACACCGTTCATGTTAAGATCGATTTCGGGAGTTCTACTCACCCGAATTCAATTCCGTAAAGTTGTACGGATTCCTTAACGTCTTAGCTATCTATTCATGTAATCAAATTCATAATTAGATCTCTCATTTGTTACCAGATTTCCCTAGACCTCACTGAATCCAATTTCGTCCAAAACTGGACTAGGCTAGGAAATCTCAAGCTACTACCAAAAGAAGTTTTTTGAACCCAATTCTTTCCTTATTAGCTTTTCCCTAATGATGGAATCGAGTCGTTACAATAGATACCAATTTACCTATCACTTGTCCCCGAGTGATCAACTAGGAAAGACTGGCTAAAGTAAGGGTATAGTAGTATCTGAATCGTCGAATTACTGGGGATACTTGTCTCGCATGGCCTTCTTATCGAATCTCATTACCCCCTAAGGGTTTCACATCTCCAACCTCAAACCAACCAATTGAATACCTATACATTCTCCCTTACAATGCCTCAATGAAGTCATCTCAATACTCGAGTGATAAATATTGTTATATGTAAACTTAACTAATCAACAAAACGATTCCCAACAACCACCAAAGTTGATCGTACACACGTCTGCCACATGTTATCAAGGATCTTGACACAATCACCAGGACTAATCAATTCTCACATAAGTCTTCTTTTGCTCCTTTTTGCTAAGTAGTGTCCATGTTTTGCCTCAAACTTCAAATACCTGAAACTTAAAGGTTTTATTTAGATATCGGGATAAAACATGCATTTGAGGACACTAATTATATCAAAATATATCCCTAAATGAGTCCAAATCGTTGACTCATCATCCACTACTAGGGATCCACCCACAAAAGTGAAAATACACGAGAGCATAGCTAGTGAATCATACTCACAACACTAACAACCATCATAAACACTTCGACCTTTTACCTTATTATAAACCAACACTTTAAAAAAATGAAACCTTTCTTAGGAACGTAACAATCAATAGTAGTAAACTTATGACTCACCCCAAGTGTAAGTCCTTTCATATTCTCAATACCGGATACAATTGATCATTTCTCACCTTTCCAATTCATACCTTGACAAAATATATCACCACGAATGTAGATTTGCAATGAAAATTTTGAATTGTAAACTCAACCATATAACACAATCCCTTTATCTATCAACATTAACGTATATCTTGAAGATTTATTTTATAAATTCATGGATCTTCGCTTATCATTGATCGCCTCTCCATCGATCTTACAATTATTTCGCTAAAAATTCAATCGTACTCATTACTAAACACAAAAACAAAAACAAAAACAAAGCACTTATCATCACACTCAAGCTAATGTCTGCACAATCCTTTCTCAAGTCCTTTTTTAGTAGTTTTTTAACCCATCTGATGGACCCATGACACTATTACCATAGCCACGACAAAACAATGAAATCACGCGTCTCTGAACCCAGTTATCTACCCCTCTGAGGATACCTCTTTAGCCTTTGCAATCAAATAAAATATTCTTGTTCTGGCCTATCTCTAAAGGCTATACTACATCCCACTATATTTTCCTTTATTATAACTTTAGCTTTTTAACATTCTATTCGAGTGGTGTCCCACCATCTCTTAAAACTTTCCATACAACCACGTTACTCACCCAATATTAGAAAACCACGACCTTAGATACTCGCAAATTGTACTTACTATACAAAATTTGGTTTACCAACAATCTTATTATATAGTTGCATCCCATCACAATCCATCATGAACTCATCCCACCATTACACTCGGTTAACCCTGGCTATCACTACGAAGTCAACCTTTTCATCGACATGACACCTCAAACTCAGGTATACCCATCAAATTCAAAGGGCTAACCCAATTTTATACACATTTACTTACTAAAATGTTCAATTACCTTCACCCAAGTATGCTCAATGGGACTTTCTTATCCATAAGCTTGTCATTCCGGTATCAATCCACTCATTTATGGCTTAAGATAAAATCACCAGTCCTCATACTACCCTCATTTTTTTAACAAACAAGACATGAGCACCCCACGTGGAAACACTAGGATGATAAAACCTTTATCAAGAAGCTCTTGGATTTGAGCTTTAAGCTCTCTCAATTCTGCCAGAGCCATGCGATAAGGAGGAGTGCCAGTTTCCAAATCAATGCAGAAATATATATCTCTATCCGGAGGCATACCAGACAAATCAGTAGAAACCACTCCTCTAAATTCAGACACTAAAGATTACACTCAATAGAGGGAGACTCGACCTCCTTCTTAACAAACAAGACAGGAGCACCCCACGAGGAAGCACTAGGACGCATGAAACCTTTATCATGAAGCTCTTAGTTTTGAGCCTTAAGCTCTCTTAATTATGCTGGAGCCATACGATACGGAGGGATGGAATTGGGGCGAGTGCCAGTTTCCAAGTCAATGCAGAAATCTATATCTCTATCCGGAGGCATACCAGACAAATCAGTAGAAACCACTCCTCTAAATTCAGACACTAAAGATTACACTCAATAGAGGGAGACTCGACCTCAACATCCCGAATATGTGTCAAATAAGCCAAACAACCCTGCCCCACCAATTTCCTAGCCCGAATGGAGGATATGATCTTAGCTAGCTTAGGCTTGTACACCTCTTCCAACTCTAATCTTTCCCTATCAGGGATCTCTAGAGTTACCGACTTAGTATTACAATTAAGCCCGGTATAATAGGGGGAAAATCAAGTCATGCCTAAGATTATATCAAGTTAGTCATATCCAGCATAACCAAATCAACCCAAGTCTGAAAATCCATAACCACAACAGGACAATACGATACACATGGGTGACTATGACTGACTCTTCAACTGGGGTAGAAACATGGATGGGGCGATCAAGTATATCACAAACCACATCAAATCCCAAGGCAATTAAACTGACACATACGAATAAGTAGAACCCAGATCACACAAAACAATATCCATCCGGGCACTTACAAGAGTAGCCCTAGTGACCACTGCATCACACACCTCAAACTCGGTCTTGCCCGAAAAAGCATATAACTAAGCCATGTCGTCTTGACGGGCAACCTCTTTGCCTGGCTACACTACTCCTCTACTTGCATTACTATTTCCCTGGCCCCACGGCCTCGCTGATTTCCTCCTCATATGTGCATGTTCTCCACAATTTTAACACACCTTATAACTTATATTCGATTGTTGAACACTGAATTAGATCGCGGGGGCTAGTTCGAGTATGATTCGGGGTCCATAATTGTGACTAGGGGAAAACAGGGGAGATAGGGTTGAGATTCTCGCCCTGTCCCGCTCTGGTGGGAGAAATCCCGCACTGGCGGTCTTGCCGTGGCGGGGGAAATCCCGCCCCAACGGCCCTGACAGAAACAGTACCCCTGCTAATAATTTCTGGGGTTCCTCTCTTTTCTATATTTCCCCTAGATTTCCCGGCTATAACTAGGCATTTAAGAAAATCCCTTTATCTAGGACAATCATTGTCTACCCCCCCGGTCAACCTAATGAAGTACACACTTTAGAGTCCTTTTACATTGTTTCAACACTACCACATACATATCCCCAAGATATACCTAAACTCTCACATGGTTATCAGTTGGTCGCAACGCACGTCCAAATTTCTCGCTTATGAACCACATCATAATTTATCTAGACCCTTGCACGTAATCTTGTGATTACTTTCTTTTCACAATAAATTTCACGACACTCAAGCAGTTACAACTTGCAAATAAGTCCAAATTCCTTAATTAGTTCGTTTCATAGACGACCATTACTGATCATCTATGCCTTATACGACCGCTAAGGCCAAATACCAATTGGAACCTTCTCAGTTCCAATTAACTTTCTTGTGTCCCTTCAGCCGGGACTACGATATCTAGTTCACTTCGTTGAGATACCAATTGGAATTGGGAGATACCAATTGGACTCAAATCATACCACAAGCAACAATAGTATCTAGCGAGCCCTATAAAACTGCTAATTTCAATCATAGAACTTGGTCGAACTCAATTCTTAACCGCCTCAATTTTTAACTGATGGTAACCAGACCTTAAATCAATCTTAGAGAAAACTGATGCACCTTGTAATTGGTCAAAAATGTCATCTATCCGAGGCAATGGATACTTGTTCTGAATGGTGACTCTATTCAACTGTCTGTAGTCTATACACATCCTCTCTTACTAGTGATGGTATTACCACTTTTGTTGCTCTAGTTTGGACCATAGAGTGAAGGAGGAAAAATATCAATTTGTATCACCCAGAAGTCATAGCACGGAGGAGTAGAAATAAGTGAATTTTTTCTAAAGTCCTATAGCCTCTCGAAGAAAAGTACAGAAGTCATCGTACCATTCCACAAGACTCTACTAAACTCATTTTGGTACAATGAGATCAACGAACCTAGGGCTCTGATACCAACTTTGTCACGACCCAAACCGTCGTAATTGGCACCCACACAAATCCTCCGATGGGAGAACCATTACTACAACCCAAACAAACAAATTCTATGAAAACTAAGGTATTTAAAAATACAGAAGCAGGTTTAAATGACTATAAAAATGGAGTCCCCATAAACTCCAAGGTTTTAACAAACAACTAACCAAACCAATGTGGAAGAACAACCCCTAGAACCTGAAGTCATTGTACCAAAACTCTACTAACGACAAGTCCAAGAACAAGGGGTGCAACCCCGAAACTAAGCAAACACCTTAAACAAATAGTCTGAGTCCGAAAAGAGTGGACTTAAACAATAAAGATCCATGGCAGCCTGAAAGAACTGCTCACCCTTGAATCCGGTCACGTTCAAAAGTTATCTAGCTGAGTTCTATCAATAGCCGCCAGAAGATGCTCTTTACTCAACAAAGAACAAGCAAGTGCAGTATCAGTACACAATCACAGTGTACTGGTAAGATCACGCGACTATCCTAATAAGAGAAACACATGCAAGTAACTACAACATTATAAAACATGCATATACCAAACATATACAATATTAGTCATCTTTTCAGTATCAATGTAGCATTCCACGTTCTCAATAATACACATTGGTTATCAATTTAGAGCAACATACAGTCTTCCAATATCAATCATCATTAGATATGAACGGAATAATCACAAGTAGATACACAACACAATTCAATGGTCCTCTCACGGAACCCAATTCTTTTGTCCTGTCATGGAACACACACCCAAACTATTAGCATACTAGAACTTTGGTACTCGATCCCATGTTTATGTCGGAACGTGACAATCGATCCAATATTTATGCCGAAACGTGGAAACCGATCCCATGCTTATGCTGAAACGTGGCAATCGATCCAAGTTAATGTGTCGGAACGCAACACCCGATCCATTCAACAAACCACAATCACAATCACAATGTATATTCTCACAATCATACAACAAGAGGTGATTCATGACATACAATTATTCAATTATCCTCATTTACGATTAAGGTGATCTATAATGTAACATTCACATACATACATGTATTATAATGAGAAATTACAAACATATATTACACCAACATGAAATCACAACCATCACATACCTCGAATCCAAGCTTGAATCCCTTAAGGCACTTGAATCTTCCCTTTTCGGGTTCTTGCCACTTGTTCGTGATCTTTAGCCTAAAGAATGGTGGAAAACTGTCATGAAATCACCTGGGGTCGTTCCTTAGCTCTAAAAATTGAAAAGTGCAGAATAAAGACGTTTTGAGGTTTATTTACGACCTTAAGTCGTGTCGAACCCGCCACAGCGGTCCTCACCCCTCTACAGCGGCCCCGCCCTGGCTGCAGAATTCCCGCCACAGCGGCCTGCACGGAACCTATCAGCTATTTTAATAATTCCAAGACCCTCATTTCACAACACACCTTTAACCAACGATGTTTAGAAAACACCGTTCACGCTAAGATCGATTCCAGGAGTTCTACTCACCCGAACTCAATTTTGTAAAGTCGTACGGGTTCCTTAACGTCTTAGCTATCTACTCAGATAATCAAATTCATAATTAAATCTCTCATTTGTTACCAGATTCCCCTAGACCTCATTGACTTCGATTTCGTCCAAAATTGGACTAGGCTAGGAAATTCCAAGCTACTACCAAAACATTTTTTGATCCCAATTATTTCCCCATTGGCTTTTCCCTAACGACCGAATCATGTCGTTACAGTCTTGAACACAACAGACTAACCAAAAGCTATAAACATATGGAGATGTGACAAATTAGAACGCCATTAGTTCACCCTCAATCATCGAATATCCCAACAATTGCACAAGATCACTATCGTTGACTCGGATCTACATCATGGAAAACAGATGCATGGTGTTGCATGAGTTCCAAAACAACAGATACCTAGTAGGCATCATAAGTCGACTGAGTATAGAAAGTAGATACATAAGTGAGAAGTAAAACAATAACTGTAGGCAAAAGGAAGGAACAATATCGATAAGTCTAACCATGCACCTCAGTAATCTAACACGTAGCGGAGAGGTAGAGTAAACCAACTAACTATAACTTAATTGGACCGCCATATGCCAGAAGGTACACTCATGCACAATTGAAAGGAAAATATCTCAAATGGACCCCCATAAGCCTGATGAATACATGAAAGAGCTAATGATATCTCTAACTAAGACTAAATATATTCTAGAACTGAAACGGCCGACCCAAAACTCGAATCACGACAAAGGCACCCTAAAGAATCCAATAGAACAATGTTGTCTAGACTCAAACCCATCTAATAATGTTGCGTCGGACTCGAACCATGACTAATAGATCGGTAGGCCTCGAACCCAATGAAGTGACAAGCTAGAGCTCGAACCATGGCTAAGAGAACAGTCATGAGTCGAACTCGACTAAAAGTGCTCCAGAAAGTACCATATCGACCAATTTATGCTCATCACAAGGATATCATGGCACGATGGATTCACAAAGTGACTCAATCTATCTTGAAATCCCAACCCAATCCCAAATAATCTTGTATAACTTACATAAATCTCATAGTGTAAGACCTAAATTACATCCTATCCCTACTCTTTTTTATTTTACAAAAATCCCTTAAAATATCAGCCATCCGGATACATAAGTTTCATCCAGATACATTAATTGTGATACATTATAAAACTTGTCTGTTGCGCTTTAAATATGGAATATTAACATAAAATTGATTTTCTTTCCCATAAATCATGCATATCTGATTGATATCAATCAATTCCAATCTGTAACAGCTTCACAAAAATTAAAATTAAGATTTTTATCTTCTCCATCAATTCGAAATCGTAAAAGTTTCACAGGAGGAATTTTCCTTCTTTGTGTTGTTGCTCAACAACTTGTCAATGTTAACATCGATGGAACGATTGCTGATTTTCAATTGTATAGAGGGGTACTCTTGTCTGTTACTCCTTTTTACACATTTCTTTGCCCTTTCTTCTCTCAAGAATCTCAAAAATGACGTGCATTTTGTTCTCTCAAGAAAAATGAAGCAAAAAACAGTTTTAATATGGAAGAGAAGAAAGATGATAGGTCTGTGAGGTGTTCACTCAAGATTGAAGTAATTGATGATACAACAATGATTGATATTTCTCAAGTTAGAAAAAGTTGCTCAATTGATAAAAAAAATCATGGGTTTTGATGTAAAATCAAGAAAAAATAGGAAGAAAAAGAATGCAAATCAAATGATTGTGATAAAAGCAAAAGTTAGAAATATGATGACTACCGGATAATCAAGAAATCATGGGGTACATCATGGGGAGTGGAGAGGTATGAATATATAAGAAGAAACAGTGATTTGCCATATGGTGTTTGTGCCATTAATTCACTGGCTTCTTATCCGATGAAGGAATTATCTTTTGTATTATCTCCTTATCCATCTCCGATCGTTCAACCACCTCCTCTACCATTCCCTTTGCTCTCTCCACCATTGGTGTATAGTTTTTTTTAAATGTATCATTGTTATAGTTTTGTTTTGTCGTTTTGATGTGAATATGTAAGTCATGATACATTAGTGGTAAACGACCCGCGTGTATTGTAATTTTGTATCTATAGATTATGATGTGGCCGTTATTTTGTATTCGAATGCAATTTGTATAAAAATGTATCATCATAACATATTGTATATGATACATGTGTATCACAATTTTGTATAATGTATCAGGTCATTATTGTGTATATTGTACATATAAATAGTGTAACAATTAAGATATGTAAATTACTTGTTTTGATCAAGACAAATGTGGATGATACATTAATATATATCAATCTTGGATTTTTGTGAATGGTTGTATCATTGATAATTTTAATGTACCTAGTACATGTTATAAGATGGTTATAAAATTGTATCGATATGTGTTAGATAGGTGTTGCTTTGAAAATTGAAAAAAAATGTATTTCATATAATGTATCACTGAATTTTTTTAATGTTTGCAGATTGTTCCATGTCGTCTGAGTTTTTATGTATCAAGATTATTATTGGGTAATATGTACATATACATCACATTCTAAGTTGGATAAAACTGAACAAATATTAAAGAGTGCAGATACACAACACACAACTGATTTGTTATTGTCTATATAGCCTTTTTAATTTGAATAAGACTGATGATACATTGAAAAACTTGATACATGCAAATAATACATTAGGTAGTGTTTATGTATCAAGTATATTTATATTGAACATGATAAAACCAATCGAAGATTCAACAATATTAGGGTTATGTATCAACACCTTAAATATGAATATGATACATTGCATAAAACAAGGATGAACGGAGAATCAGATACAATGGAGAATCATATGTATCAGGAAAAAAGGGTAAATTTTTTTTTTGAAAAAAACGACAATGGAGAATATGAAAAGTACCTAAATCAGTGGTTTAAATTTGATTGACTAGAAAGAGAATTCTTTTGAAATTCAAATTGAGATGAAAATTCTAACTGATAAGATTGTGGAGTGAAATTAGGATAGATTAATGGAGTAGAAAAAGGAAGGAAAAACGTGGATTAAGGCTAAAATACTTATGTATCCGGATGATTTGAGAATTGAGTGAAAATAAGAGATTTTGAAAATATTTTAAAATGGTAGGAAATAATGGAAATTATGAAAAATAAAGATGGGTATATTTGTAATTAATCCAATAATCTAACAAGCTCAAATTCACACTTGAATCTCTATTAGTTAAAAGCCTTAGTATGTGGTTACAATCACTTCCAACATGAATCAAATGACCAATTGCATTGCGACTTATTTAAATTGTCACATCATTATATATACCCAAATTAAAGAGAAAAAATAATGGTCAAAATATATAACAAAGTGTTCAATGAATCAAGGACAGGTAGCCTTTAGTCCAAACGATTACGAAAAAAGGTGTTGACCAAAATTTTATTAAGAAACAATTTTGCAGCTCCGTCACCCCATCCCACCACAATTGTCTGCTCTAAGCATAAGCTCCTTCAATGAAGGTCGAATTTTTCGATTTAAATATGTTCTTCAATTGTCTCTAAGCATTAACTCCTTCATTGTTAATTAACTTATGAAGCTAGCCAAATATATAAAGAAAATCAAATTCCTAAAGAGAAAAAAACAATTTTGGGGATTGGATTGTTCATTGAAGTAGTCACAATTAGTCATAAGTCTAGTTGTAGAAAAGTTGAGTTGTTCATGATATATGATAGTGAGATTTACCTCAAGTACGGTTATTTACCAATCTTTTCCAAACTTATGTTCATGATTTTTGTGGCATAAAGTGTGTTCTTGGTGAAGTTTTTCTCCTTTAAGAGTTAATTATCAAATTTGATTTTTTTATTTTCTTGTACATATATTTTGAGACAATATATTTTCTTCACTTTTTTGTTAGAAGTGATATGGAAAACAAAATTCAAATAAATTTTTCTATAAGAGATAAAGAGATATTGGGAGTATCATTAAAGGGATTTAAGTTTGGGAAAATGGTGGGAGGCAGTGACTGAAAAAATGGGGAAGAGCAGAAAAAAACTTACTAAATAAACCTGCAATTTTGAATTTATTACACTCATCATATCATATCAGCGAAAAGTGTCAAAATAATACAATAAGATGCTACTATGGGTGTTTACAATATATGTCTCACTAAAACTATCTAAATGAAAAGTGGTGCCAATGGTTCTACCTTTCTCGAATGAATTTGAAGTATATTGGCCTATATATGCAGCCATGTTGCCAATCCTATAATTCTTACTCATTTTAATTTATATCCTATCTAACTAGCAGATTTTTATAATACTACAAATCACTTGACAAGATCAACCAATATTATACAGAATATGAGAGAAGCTTGAGCCCAAAAAATGCAGAACAAGCCCTCTTTTCATTTACAACAGTTGGCAGAGGGGCAGCTCGCCAACAAGGTATTCTAATCGATTTTGAATATAAGAACCCTGCCTAAAATAAATGAATTCTACATATATAAGCCTAACAATCGTTTATCCTCGTGAAACCTATGTTCATTTTGAGATTTATGTCTAGTACTCGAGACGCGATGAACTGCACTATGAAGTCAAGTTCACAAGAACCTGAGCCATTACCAGCAAATAAGCTCTTGTAGAAGCAGAAGGATAAAACCCCATCTTTTTAACACCCCCTAATGATACTTGCAACATTTTTCCCGATCTCTTCTTTTGTTTCCTCACATATAGGAACATCGCCAATGTACATATCAAAAATTGCCCCTGGAGAAGGCAAGAATAACAAGTGTAAGAATCTATCTTTATCCCATACATTTTCTCCTTCTAGTTAGTTCCCCAAGAATCAACATCTTGCCCCACTTTGCATAGTATGTCCAGAAGTGCCTAGTAATAAATTAAAGGACAGTTCACTTACTACACAATTCTCTACTCTGAACTGCTCCAATATGGTTGCCCCCGACTGCGAAGAATAGTAGTCCAAAAGTGAGATGTTTTGCATAATCCCCTTATTAAAAGAATAAGCAAATAGAAGAATATGTGATCTAAGATATATTTAACTTACTCTCAGTAATTAAATGTCCATCAGTTGTTCGTCGAAAATTGATTGTGGTACCCTGAAAATTTCAGTCATGTATATATATTATAATAATGGATGAGGAGGCTTCCTAGAATAAATGGATGGTGGGAAGGTTATAGCTTGCTTACTGCATGTATAGGAATATCTTGAGAGAACATAGAACCAAATGTTTCTAGACAGTGATAATCGGTGTCAGGATTTGCCTGTAAGGGAAACAAAGAGTGTCAGTATTGAGGGTCTTTTTCTTCTCTGGCAGTAGTAAATACCTAGGAAAAATAACTGTGAGTGGAAGACAACTGTTGGGCTGACCTTGAACAACCGAGCTCGAAGAGATTTCTCAAAAACACTGCAGAAAGTGGCAATTGAAACAGAGTTCAGAATATGAGTCTATGAATGGCAAATTTGAAGGCTTCCATGTGTTTGGAAATTTCACTCAAGAGACTTTTGTAATTAAACTGGGACAAAGTTCGAAACTTGTGGACCTAAATATATCATAACATTTGTGTGGCTATAAAACTTTTGAAACTTATGGTCTTAAACATTTCCATGGCTTCTCAATAAGAAAATATAGGAATGTTCGTTCGTATTGGAAAGGATTAATAATGGAAGTATCAAACTAAGTGGAACAGAGGTATTTTTTTTTTCCTTTTAACGTAATAGTGGATGCAGTTTCAAGGCACTTCTCAATTTGAAATTCAATATCATTAATTGCCTCGATACAATTATCAAGAGGAGCAATGACAGCTCTTACAAATCGATTCTTCAACAGTATTGAGGTCACAAGTAACAATTAAAGGTTTCATTTTTTCTTTTTTGATTGGTTTAAAAGTTGTCACTTTTTCAATATAAGGAAGTGGGAAGTAAGTCATATTTAGCTAATTACTCATAATTTTGAAAACAATTCATGAAATAGTGAACTATTTGATTTTTAAAACAGGATTTTATCTGATGGAAACACAATGTCCAACATGGTAACATGAAAGGGCGAGAGCAAAGCTTTTCAAGATCTGGAGAGAAATTTCAACGTACTCTCGAACTGTGTTGATTTTGATTCCATTGCAGCTAACAACAAGCCTTACGGTCATGCTTATGTCTTCCCTGCAGAACGTCCAACAGCACTGGTGTGAGAAAATAATAGCAACACAGCACAACCTCTAATCACTTCATAAACAGAATGGCATATGCTTCTTGAGCTCGAAGGCTAGTGTTGCTTCTCAAGTGTCTAACCCTGAACTCAACACTTCAAAATCTAACCCATTAATCCCCCACGCTAATCCACCCATTTCACTTGTGCGAGTGTATAATTAGGGTGCTTCAAAGATGAACAAATGAACCATACAATACCATTTGTGGGGAAAAGATGCTACACCGCTCAACTTGACACACTTAGGTGTTCCCCTGGGGGGGGGGGGGGGGGGGGGGGGGGGGGGGGGGGGGGGGGGGGGGGGGGGGGGGGGGGGGGGGGGGGGGGGGGGGGGGGGGGGGGGGGGGGGGGGGGGGGGGGGGGGGGGGGGGGGGGGGGGGGGGGGGGGGGGGGGGGGGGGGGGGGGGGGGGGGGGGGGGGGGGGGGGGGGGGGGGGGGGGGGGGGGGGGGGGGGGGGGGGGGGGGGGGGGGGGGGGGGGGGGGGGGGGGGGGGGGGGGGGGGGGGGGGGGGGGGGGGGGGGGGGGGGGGGGGGGGGGGGGGGGGGGGGGGGGGGGGGGGGGGGGGGGGGGGGGGGGGGGGGGGGGGGGGGGGGGGGGGGGGGGGGGGGGGGGGGGGGGGGGGGGGGGGGGGGGGGGGGGGGGGGGGGGGGGGGGGGGGGGGGGGGGGGGGGGGGGGGGGGGGGGGGGGGGGGGGGGGGGGGGGGGGGGGGGGGGGGGGGGGGGGGGGGGGGGGGGGGGGGGGGGGGGGGGGGGGGGGGGGGGGGGGGGGGGGGGGGGGGGGGGGGGGGGGGGGGGGGGGGGGGGGGGGGGGGGGGGGGGGGGGGGGGGGGGGGGGGGGGGGGGGGGGGGGGGGGGGGGGGGGGGGGGGGGGGGGGGGGGGGGGGGGGGGGGGGGGGGGGGGGGGGGGGGGGGGGGGGGGGGGGGGGGGGGGGGGGGGGGGGGGGGGGGGGGGGGGGGGGGGGGGGGGGGGGGGGGGGGGGGGGGGGGGGGGGGGGGGGGGGGGGGGGGGGGGGGGGGGGGGGGGGGGGGGGGGGGGGGGGGGGGGGGGGGGGGGGGGGGGGGGGGGGGGGGGGGGGGGGGGGGGGGGGGGGGGGGGGGGGGGGGGGGGGGGGGGGGGGGGGGGGGGGGGGGGGGGGGGGGGGGGGGGGGGGGGGGGGGGGGGGGGGGGGGGGGGGGGGGGGGGGGGGGGGGGGGGGGGGGGGTTTTGTTTTTGTGGGGGGGGGGGGGGGGGGGGGGGGGTGGGGGGAGTCATCATATATGATTACTAAAATTTTGTAGTTTTATAAGCCACTTGCAGTCGTGCAATTGGATACAATATTTAAGTACAGGATTGTGTTGGATCACATGATAAGGCTACTGTTCAAGAATTGGTTGGAATAGCAACACAAGAATGATACTTACAATCTAAATCATTGATGTGCATAGGAGATATGATCATTACCCATGAAGTCACCAGTTGATACTGGTGATGGTAAAAGGTTTCTAGTGAAGTATAGGGGAGAAAAGAAACAGAAAAAACTTAGATGAAAAGGAGTAACTTTAACAAGAAGAGAGGAGAAGCTATATAGATGGTGTAGGATGAAGAGAAGGAGTGAAAACATGGACTATCAAAGCAGCAAAAGAAATGAAGAAAGCAGCTTGGTTAGTTCACTAATGGGCATAATTGAGGTCACACGACACAGTTCATTCTCTTTAATAAGATAAGGTAAAATTCATTAACAGAGGACCAAGGAACTATGCAAAAGTACAGAGATACAGAGCATTCCTACTGTATAATACATAACTTCATTTTACCAGCTCAGGAAAACAAAATATATTACATGGAGATTTGAACATCAATTACTACAACTAGAACCAAAAATCCAAACATCGAAACAGGCAATGTAGATTCAAAAAGTTACTTATCAGAAAGTAAGTGCAAACTTAAGCACTAAACAATTTTAAACTTAACTTCAGAGGCAAAACCTCAAGAATGTTGTGCCAGATTCAAGAATGACAATGTTAAGACCATGGCAAAAGGAAAAGATATGCACAAGAGCAAGTATTTAACTCCAGAGAGGCAGAGACATTGGGATGCTTACAATAAATGCATACCTGAGAAGATCCTGATAAAAATCTTGTTGCTTGTTCAGTTCACAAAAAGGAACTGAGGCATATTTCCAACCCAACTTCCGGCAGACATCAAAAGGATGCACATCTATACATAACAAAAGATAGTTAAGCTCTGAAGATGGAACTTTTCAACTTGCTATAGAGCTCAGGGCAGTCTAGGGAAGAGCTGGAACTTACAGAAGCCAAATGCATAAACCTTTAGAGATTTAATTCTGATAATTTTCATTATTCTGGATCCAGTCCCAACAAGGACCTAAAATTCAAGCAGAAGTCATTTTAAACTTTTATGAACAATTTAAAAAAGTCATTTTGAACTTTTATTGGCTACTAAACTCATAACTGCAGCATAACAATGTCTGAACTCTGATTAAGATTTCAGTCAGATCGTATGGGAAATGGAAATCTGGAGAGAGAATTCAAGATTACATTTTCTCAGACCAATGCCATGATCTTACAAAATCAAATAATATCATAGCATTGAATATTGGAAATGACATGCAAGATCCTAGTCAGTGACTACTTTTTTTATTCTTTTGTTCGAGAAAGGTAATAGTTAGACACTCTACCTTTACCGCTTCAACTTTTCACTAATATCTTATCTATGTAAATAGTGAACTAGGCAAAAGGACATTGATCAGCCAGAAACGAAACAAGGCAATGCAACTAAGATAATGGTGAAATTAACTTTTTCCTCTTAATATTATGATGACATAATTAATACTACCAAATGTTGGAAGGAAAGAATCTAAGAAGTAACTTTTCACATCAAGGCATAGTTGTAGAAAGCATCCAAAGTACCATATTCGCTTAATTGCTTTGGTCATTTTTTTCTTACAATGCGTTCCCTTCTTCTTTTCCAAGTTTAGTTTCTGGGATAGTGGTGGCTCTTTCTAATTTATTTCTACAAAACCGACTAACATTAACTGATACACGTTATTAAAGAATTGTTAATGGGTATAGTAACCAATTTAGCTTTTCCAAGGTTACAGGTAATCTTCTCCCATATTATAGCAGGGATAAAATCGACATGTCTAAATCAGTATCTCCTTTTTTTCTTTCTCCAGTAAGCATTTAGAATTTATGGGGCTTTTTTTCCCTCCTCCTTGTTTCATTCTGAACTTCCCAGTTATTCACTGTCCTCTCCTGAATCACCTATACGCTACTGACCTCAATGATCACTCTCCCTCTCTTAATTATATGGTATATGTATATGTATCTCATTAATGTCTACACTCAATCTATTAGCCCAAACTAGTTTGGATCAGCATATGAATCCTCACAATCCATTTCGCTCTACTTTGACAAAGAGTGCCTAGGTGAGCACGGCCAAATGTATATATGATGATTCATCATTAATAGACTAATTTTATGTTCGCCATAAACTACCAGTATCCTCCTTTATCCAAGTTTGAGACTAGTAATATGAGCAAGTCCATTGTTTAGTCCATAAGAGAAAAGTAGGGGGGAGGTTCCTTACTGTGTTGACTCAAATAATTTTGCAGTCTGGTTGATAGAAAAATATATACATATTTTTTCCTTTTCCTATTGTTTTCTTTTTGGGATTTCATGTTTGAAACCATGGAATTGATTATATTAATATTTTTCACTGTTGCATTCACTAATGTCTGGTTTGGTATTTGTTATGTTGCAAAGTTAAAATGGATTGCCCTTTTCTCTTCTTCTCTGGGTGTCTACTCTTCTCTTACTTAAATGGCTAGAAGACTGAAGCCTAAAATCAAATAGTCATAACAGAATGCACATATCTTCTTCAGTTTGGAAGCAAACCTAACTTCAGTATCATCAATTTGGCCATTAATTAACAAGATTCAGGAACCACAACACTCAATTAACTGAACCAAATAGCAAGTCAGAAACCAAACAGTCTAATTGGACAGTCCATTTAAGCTGGGATCGCAATATAGAGGAGTAATGATCAAAGTGGTGCAGTTACTGCTGAACAAAAAAATAATTGCAGGATAGGACCTTTGTAAAGTATGAATAGCTAAATCTAAGAACTGCATTGAGTATCACAAGAAATATCCATTTCAATTATCAGTTGAATACCAGTAGTTCATGTTTGACATATTTACCTCTGATGTGAAACTGGAATTTTGCTCCCCAGCTATTAGGTTGTCCAAGATAGTAGGAAACTCAATACCCGTTCTGGGCTCAACTGCATGTCTAGACCAATTTAAACTCTGAAAAAACGAATTATCACATCCCCGGTGATCAACCTCACAGGGCCGGTGATCGTCACCACTCTGAGATTCCATAGCACTACTATCCAGTTGAACAGATAGAACATCACCAGAGCTGATAATCATTCATTTGACCAAAAGCAATTATAAGAACCTCAGCGCAAAAGCAGTAGTCAAAACCTAAATGGGATTCTTTTTCTTTTTCTTTCTGTGAAGGTAATGTATATGGCTTTAAATAAATCCATCTCATAAGAAATCAGAGTTAAAAGAGTTCACAATGAAATATATTGAGAATAAAAGCTTACAAATTGTCAAATGGAGGTACTAAAGCAGCAGCTAGTGAGAGAATAGGAATTGATTGAAGATGTTTTGCTTCTTTGTACATTTGATTCAGAGTGAACTTTGAAATCTTCCTAAATATCACAGGGATGGTAATTTCCCCTTTGCATCTTGATTGCCAGAAGAGTTCCATAAAATAATGTCTACTTGAAGTTGTTTCTTGTGTTTGAATTGACATTCTAGACCTTGTATTTCTTGAACCTTGATAACCACCTGATATTTGGTTATTACCTCTGGAGTTCGATCCAGTGGCAAACCAGACTAGCAGCGCGCCAGTATATTTTGAAAAGCACTTAAAAGCTTCTTGAAGTGCCTGACTTCCAGGCACATATAAATTTCTAGAACCATCAACAATCAATGATATATGAGAGAGGAAATTGGCTCCAAATCCATACGGCATGAGAGGATCAATTGGGAACATTTCTGATGAACTCCAATCACCATCCATGAAATTGTTCCGCATTTTTAGTGATCAGTTCCTACAAGGGCCTTTTAGCCCCCTATCACTACCGATACGGGCAGAAATCACCTACTCAAACAATGATTCAAATTAGAAAATATTGATCCACATACAATGAATTAAAAGAATGATGCAGCAGGCAAACTAGGAAAAACAGCATTAGCTACCATCAACATTCAACACCATACATTTCATAAACACAATATTGAGGCAAGTAATTCAAAATAGTTACTAAAATAAACACATAAGCTTAAGCAATTAAAACATAGATATATCATATGCAATGATGAAGGAAATTAAGAGGCATTTCAACATATTATGAAAAAAAAAAACACATTACATTAATAAATTTCACATCAGGTAAAATCATAACATAAATTGCAATCAAAACCCATAACAAAAAGATAGAAAAACTAACCTGAAAAATGTGGGTGGATCAAGAAAAAAGGATTCTTGGATTGAGATTAAAAGTGCATTAGGGTTTATGAATGAGTTTGTTAATTATCCCCTTAAAGGAAAGAATATGCTTATGGTTCTAGAAAAGAAACGAAAAAAAAGGTATCTTTTTCAATTATTTGTTTTTCTGTTTGTTCCACCTTTTTATTAAATTGAATGAATCATAGGAAGAATTGGAAATTTAAAGAAAAAAGGGAAAACCGCAAGTTGAATTAGAGGTGAAATTTGTTCAACATTCAACCTTTCGCCTAACATTTGTGTTCATATTCATTCACTATTGGAATTTAGTCTAACACCGACCCTTCTCTCCTCTTTCCTCTTTTTCCTTCAAAAGTAAAAAATGTGACTCCCCTTCCTACTTGCCTCATAGCTTACAAGTTTGTTGGGTTGTGGTGACAAAGTGAGACGGTTTAATTTTTAATCAAAAGTTTAATATTTGAATTTTGGGTATGGAGAAAATTCTATTGAGAGTATCACTTTGATGAGCCTTGCAGTATGCAATTTGAATTTAATTGGACTCCAATATAAATTTCGAACATAAGACGGAAAATAAAAAAAAAGGTTTAAAATATCAAAATCAAGAAAGTATCAAGTGTAGGAGGAGGTGGTCATTTGTCTTTACACCTCCAACAAGTTTGGCTGATATGGAAAGGTAGTAGGGACACCACAGAGCATTTTATAAACACGGCACTTACGAAGATGGTTGGTTCATTCAACTTCATTTGTTTTTTATTAAGATTAATTTATGTTTAAATATCAAAATGTGCATAATTATTAAGAAGTTCAAAAACAAATATTAAAATATTTATTGAAAATTATTTATTTATTCAAATGTATAAAATTTATTTGTAATTTTAATTTTTTTAAAAATAAATTACTAAATTAATTTAATATTATTATAATAATAAAATGTTTAAATTTTTTATATAATCATTGGTGGTAGTGATTACTAAATGGTGGTTGTAGATGGCATGTGATAGTGATAGACGGTAATAATACTTGTGGTTGATTGTTTAATCGACCGAAGGACATGGCATCTAGGTAGGCATTTGAATATTTAATTATGGATCGTGATTTTAAATTTTAAATTAAAAAATAGAATTGGAATTTCAAAAAATTTAATGAAGAATTCGATTCATATATTTATATTTTGTAAAAAAAAACTATTGTTTTAAAATTTGAAAACACTCAAGCTCGCCGTGATTTTTTTTTATTAAATAATAACTAGTTACTATTATTATTGACGCTTTATAAAATTATGTATATTTAAAAGCTTATAATTACTGATATTTATCTATAAAAGGAACATGGAGATACATGATTTATCAATATTGTATTATATCATGTTATCTTATTTATGAACTAGGGAACTTATCCGCGCTTCGCGCGGTAAAAAATGTCTATAAACTTATGATTTAATATTTATCTAATAGTTTATAATATTATAAACAATCTAAAATTATAGTTTTGATTACTTTTCTTGTTCCAAAAAATTATTCAAGTATAAGTTTATAATCTCAACTCATATGTTATTGCAAAACTTAATTTGAAAATTAAATCCAACCTACAATTACATTTTAAAAGAAAATAATTACAACAACACAATAAGAAGAAAGTTGAAAACAAAAGTTCTGAATAACTCATTTGTAGTTGAGTGTATATATATATTTAGTTTAGTAGAAGAAAAATGAGCAATTTGAAAAAACAATTTATGTAAAATTTGTGATAAACTTGAATAATGAACTACTTACAAATAATTGAAATAACAATAGGTCTTAAAAGTTTCAGTTAATATGAAATTGTTTTATACTTTCATTTGTAAAAGTGCATTTGGATATTTATACCAACAACTTATAGATATAGTAATGATAAGTTTTTACCTAATTAAGTAAGTAGCTTAAGAATAGTCAAGAAAAAAACAATCAAATAAATCTTTTACTTCTAAAAAAATCTAATAAATGTTTTACTCATGCTCCCCTTTATCCTTTATAGCAACTTAAAATGTTGCCAAAAATCTCAATAAAAGGTCTAAACATTTTGGGCTAAATTCTAATACTATTGATGGAATTTTTTTTTGTACAACATTCTATTTATTTTAGCCTCTCCAAAATTGAAGAAGGAGGGATAAAGAATAATAAGTAAAAATAAATTGTGTCTCTCTTCTTCTTTTTTAATTACCCTTTTTGTTTTTCTTGTAATACTATATATTCTTATTCTTGTTAGTGTATATTTTACATGTTACTACAAATTTGATTACGGAATTTGTATTAATTATCAAAAAGAGAATATTTCATATATGACCCTTAAAATTTATATAGGAGTATAAGTTTAAGGAAGTTTAATTGTATATTGAAAAAGTAAAGTAATTAAATAGGATTTAAATATGAGGAAGGAAAATGCCATTCTCTGAATAATTATTTTCGCGGTCCAAGAATTATTAATGTTATGTTACAAATTCATAAAATCTAAAAGGAACTGTTCATTTCATAAAATAAAATTAGGAATACAAACTTGACATGAGAGAATTTTTTTTTTTTTTTACATGAGAGATTCAAATTGCAACAAAATTAGTTTCAAGCTTCAATTTAATTGAGAATCCTTCTTTGGACAATTGAGAAATTTGTCATCTACTAATTTATCATCAATAATATGTAAATTATTTGATAAAATTTATTTTAAAATAACGTCTTCTTTTATTATTATTGACATATTGTTCAAATTTGAAGCTAACACACCTAGCAACAAAAACATGTTCATACTATCTCTAAAAAAAATACTACATAAAGTAAGAAGATAAATTAATTTTAAAGAGAGAAAATGAATGACACAAAAACACTAATAAGTAGTAAATTTGAAGCTAACAATTTAATTGAGAATCCTTCTTTGGACAATTGAGAAATTTGTCATCTACTAATTTATCATCAATAATATGTAAATTATTTGATAAAATTTATTTTAAAATAACGTCTTCTTTTATTATTATTGACATATTGTTCAAATTTGAAGCTAACACACC
Organism: Solanum tuberosum; assembly: GCF_000226075.1. NCBI lineage: Eukaryota > Viridiplantae > Streptophyta > Magnoliopsida > Solanales > Solanaceae > Solanum > Solanum tuberosum. The sequence continues at coordinate 540,040 of NW_006239088.1, read as the reverse complement.
TAGCAACAAAAACATGTTCATACTATCTCTAAAAAAAATACTACATAAAGTAAGAAGATAAATTAATTTTAAAGAGAGAAAATGAATGACACAAAAACACTAATAAGTAGTAAATTTGAAGCTAACAATTTAATTGAGAATCCTTCTTTGGATAATTGAGAAATTTATCATCTACTAATTTATCACTAATAATATGTAAATTATTTGATAAAATTTATTTTAAAATAACATCTTATTTTATTATTATTATTGACATATTATTCAAATTTGAAGCTAACACTAAGCAATAAAAATACTATCTCTAACAAAAATACAAGATAACTTGAGAAGATAAATTATTTTTAAAAAAGGAGAAAATAAATGATACCAAAAACACTAATAACATTTAAATTTGAAGCTGACAATTTAATTGAGAATCCTTCTTTAGACAATTGAGAAATTTATCATTAATAAATATGTAAATTATTTGATAAAATTTATTTTAAAACAATATCTTGTTTTATTATTATTGACATATTGTTCAAATTGAAGCTAACACTAAGCAACAAAAATACTATCTCAAGATAAAGTAAGAAGATAAATTATTTTTAAAAGAGAGAAAATAAATGACACAAAAACACTAAAAACTTGTAAATTTGAAGCTAACAATTTGATTGAGAATACTTCTTAGGACAATTGAGAAATTCATCATCTACTAATTTATCATTAATAATTTGTTAATTATTCGATAAAATTTATTTTAAAATAACATCTTCTTTTATTATTATTGACATATTGCTCAAATTTGAAGCTAACACTAAGCAATAAAAATATGCTCATACTACCTCCAAAAAACTATAAGATAAAATAAGAAAATAAATTATTTTTAAAAGAGAGAAAATAAATGACACAAAAACACTAA
>NW_006239088.1:498923-539063 GCF_000226075.1 Solanum tuberosum | reverse complement strand
ATACATATTGAAGATGAAAAAAGGAAGAAGATATCAACTTACCAAATATGTAAATTTACATCCACAGGTAACTTCATTATTTCACCTATTTATAATTAGTAAAATATCACAATCATATATCAAAAGTAATAATATAATTTCATAATAATAAAAAAAAGCATTCAAAAGAACAAAAGCATCCCGTCTCTTTAAAAATACAAGATAATGTAAGAAGATAAATTATTTTTAAGAGAGTAAATGTAGTACTATATAGAATTAATGAGGGAAGAGAAAATGTAAGTGTGCCTTTTTCTGAAATATGTAAAACCACAATTTATTTTGAAAAAAAAAACCGGAAAATAGAAAGGCAAAATTACATCCACAGGTAACTTCATTATTTCACCTATTTATAATTTACAAAATATCAGAATCATATACCAAAAATAATAATATAATTTCATAATTAAAAACAAAAAAAAAGTATTCAAAAGAACAAATCACATGGCATCAAAAGAAATGATAAATGATTGATAGAGAAAGTAACAAAAAAATCTGTTACTTATTACCTGAAAGATGGAAAATAGTTGAAGAGTACATTTTAGTGCTATTTATATTTTTTTTTTACTACAAGCATGTAATTATTATATTAATGAATAATAAAGGTCTTTAATAGGTAATGATAATACTAATAGCCAATCAAGATTAAAAAAATGAAACTTAAATTACCCATTTATGGGTTAATTAAGAGGAACAAATAGCTTGAATGGGATGGATGATGATAACGTAAGAAAAAATTAATTAAATGAGGGACTTTTGAGTTTTTTTTTTAAAGAAATAGTTTTCTAACACAATTTATGGAGATGTGAGTTATGGAGATAACTTTTTAAAATAATTTAATATTTAATAATAATAATAATTGAGAAAGATGAAGTAAAAAAAAGAAAAAAATATAAATATGATTGTTCACCAAAGAGATATGCCACATCACATCACCTCTTCTATATTCAACTTTATTAGTTATAGATATTTTAAATTAAATAAAAAAGAAAAATAAGAAATCTTAGAAAGATATAAATGTAGTACTATATAGAATTAATGAGGGAAGAGAAAATGTAAGTGTGCCTTTTTCTGAAATATGTAAAACCACAATTTATTTTGAAAAAAAAAACCGGAAAATAGAAAGGCAAAATTACATCCACAGGTAACTTCATTATTTCACCTATTTATAATTTACAAAATATCAGAATCATATACCAAAAATAATAATATAATTTCATAATTAAAAACAAAAAAAAAGTATTCAAAAGAACAAATCACATGGCATCAAAAGAAATGATAAATGATTGATAGAGAAAGTAACAAAAAAATCTGTTACTTATTACCTGAAAGATGGAAAATAGTTGAAGAGTACATTTTAGTGCTATTTATATTTTTTTTTTACTACAAGCATGTAATTATTATATTAATGAATAATAAAGGTCTTTAATAGGTAATGATAATACTAATAGCCAATCAAGATTAAAAAAATGAAACTTAAATTACCCATTTATGGGTTAATTAAGAGGAACAAATAGCTTGAATGGGATGGATGATGATAACGTAAGAAAAAATTAATTAAATGAGGGACTTTTGAGTTTTTATTTTAAAGAAATAGTTTTCTAACACAATTTATGGAGATGTGAGTTATGGAGATAACTTTTTAAAATAATTTAATATTTAATAATAATAATAATTGAGAAAGATGAAGTAAAAAAAAGAAAAAAATATAAATATGATTGTTCACCAAAGAGATATGCCACATCACATCACCTCTTCTATATTCAACTTTATTAGTTATAGATATTTTAAATTAAATAAAAAAGAAAAATAAGAAATCTTAGAAAGATATAAATGTAGTACTATATAGAATTAATGAGGGAAGAGAAAATGTAAGTGTGCCTTTTTCTGAAATATGTAAAACCACAATTTATTTTGAAAAAAAAAACCGGAAAATAGAAAGGCAAAATTACATCCACAGGTAACTTCATTATTTCACCTATTTATAATTTACAAAATATCAGAATCATATACCAAAAATAATAATATAATTTCATAATTAAAAACAAAAAAAAAGTATTCAAAAGAACAAATCACATGGCATCAAAAGAAATGATAAATGATTGATAGAGAAAGTAACAAAAAAATCTGTTACTTATTACCTGAAAGATGGAAAATAGTTGAAGAGTACATTTTAGTGCTATTTATATTTTTTTTTTACTACAAGCATGTAATTATTATATTAATGAATAATAAAGGTCTTTAATAGGTAATGATAATACTAATAGCCAATCAAGATTAAAAAAATGAAACTTAAATTACCCATTTATGGGTTAATTAAGAGGAACAAATAGCTTGAATGGGATGGATGATGATAACGTAAGAAAAAATTAATTAAATGAGGGACTTTTGAGTTTTTCTTTTTAAAAAAATAAATAGTTTTCTAACACAATTTATGGAGATGTGAGTTATGGAGATAACTTTTTAAAATAATTTAATATTTAATAATAATAATAATTGAGAAAGATGAAATAAAAAAAAGAAAAAAATATAAATATGATTGTTCACCAAAGAGATATGCCACATCACATCACCTCTTCTATATTCAACTTTATTAGTTATAGATATTTTAAATTAAATAAAAAAGAAAAATAAGAAATCTTAGAAAGATATAAATGTAGTACTATATAGAATTAATGAGGGAAGAGAAAATGTAAGTGTGCCTTTTTCTGAAATATGTAAAACCACAATTTATTTTGAAAAAAAAAACGGAAAATAGAAAGGCCTAATAGCCAATCAAGATTAAAAAAATGAAACTTAAATTACCCATTTATGGGTTAATTAAGAGGAACAAATAGCTTGAATGGGATGAATGATGATAACGTAAGAAAATATTAATTAAATGAGGGACTTTTGAGTTTTTTTATTTTATTTTAAAAAGAATTAGTTTTCTCACACAATTTATGGAGATGTGAGTTATGGAGATAACTTTTTAAAATAATTTAATATTTAATAATAATAATAATTGAGAAAGATGAAATAAAAAAAGAAAAAATATAAATATGATTGTTCACCAAAGAGATATGCCACATCACATCACCTCTTCTATATTCAACTTTATTAGTTATAGATATTTTAAATTAAATAAAAAAGAAAAATAAGAAATCTTAGAAAGATATAAATGTAGTACTATATAGAATTAATGAGGGAAGAGAAAATGTAAGTGTGCCTTTTTCTGAAATTTGTAAAACCACAATTTATTATGAAAAAAAAACGGAAAATAGAAAGGCAAAAGAGGTATTTTAGGAAGATATAAATGGTGTAATAATAATGAAGAAAGAGAAAATATTTAAGTGTATTTTTTTAAAAAAGAATTTATTAAGAAAAAAAGGCAAAAAATTGACAAAAAGGTTAAATGGCAATTCTGCCCAAAGAAGGATGCCACATCAGATTTTTGTCATCCAACTTTATATATATATATATATATATAGAGAGAGAGAGAGAGAGAGAGATTATGATTTGCTCATTTGGTAAAATTGTATAGGAGTTGAAAAAAAGAACTTATTAAAAAAATACAATTTAATAAATTCAAATTGCATGCCCAAAATTCTTTTTAACTTTAAGTAATCTAATCTCAAATCATATCTAAATAGGACTTAAATATACAAAAGAAAAAGGATAAACATCACAAATCTCACTAGTTTAGTACTTTATTATCTCACTTCCCTTCAGTTTGCATAATTACTTATTATACCATAATTTTCACCTCGGATACATACATCCGAGATACGTAGTAGTTAGATATATATCATTAAGTCTAACTAATTAAGAGATATAACTGAAAGACATAAATTGAGGTGGAAATCACGCTTGCAATAACTTGGCAATTTCAGGCATAATCACAGCCTGTAAAAAATATTTTTAAAAAAATTAAAATTCTTTCATTTTTTGGGAGATTCGACAAATTTTGCATTTCTTCTCCTTAATTCTTCTTCAACAATTACAAGCTTTTTTTTGTTCAACGATTACCTATATCACTCTTTTATTGAGACATTTCAAAACATGGATTTTTGATGGTATTTATGATGCATATAATATCGATGAAATCATTATCAAGAATAGTACTACTTAAAAATGATCAAGTTTTAGTCATTTTAACACATCTGCAAATCGAACAATATCGAGAAGGTATAAAGATCATATACACGATAAAAGGAAATTCAATTCTAATAGAGATTGAAAACGAGATGAGTATGAGATTGTTTATGAAATTTATAAGCTAAAATTCATTCACATACATGCCTAGATACAAAGAATCATATATCTAGTATCTAATGACAACATATACAAGTAAATGATCAGATACTCATATTCTTGATTGATATAACTGTAACGATCGGTTTTCATCGTTATAGAAAAGCCAATGGGGAAAGAATTGGGGCCAGAAAATATTTGAGTGGTAACTTGGGAATTTCTAGCCTAGTCCAAATTTGGACGAAATCTGAGTCAGTGAGGTCTAGGGAAATCTGGTAATTAATGAGAGATTTAATAATGAATTTGATAACATGAGTAGATAACTAAGACATTAAGGAACCCGTATGACGTTACGAAATAAAATTCGGGTGAGTGGAACTCCCGAAAATGAAGTTAGCGTGAAATGGTAGTTTTTGAACGTCATGGGTTGAAGGTGTGTGGTGAAATGGGGGTTTGGAACTCTAATTCCGATGTTCCGTCTCCGTGCAAGCCTCTAGGGTAGGACCGCTGTGGCTGGATGGGGTCCGCCGTAGCGGCCCAGTCGCGACTTAAGTCAGGATTAAACCCCAAAAACGTTATTTTTCTGCAAGTTTCATTCTTGAGAGCTAAGAGACGACCCATGGCTATTTCTTGAAGGTTTTCCATCTCTTCTAGCACTAAAGACAAGGATTTTACTCCCCTAACCCGTTTTTCGATCCGTAGAACTTAGATTCTTGGGTAATTATTATTGGAGGAAGGTTTTGACTGAAATTAATGGTGGAAAAACTCCTAAATTGGGTATTGGGATCTTGGGTTTGGCCTAGGGTTGATAATGTTGATTGTAATCCGGGTAATTAGGACTCTTTTATTGATCCTTGTATTCAATTGTTGTTTTTAGCCCACGAACAAGCGAAAAGAATCCAGAAAAGGAAGATTCAAGTGTCTTAAGGTGGATTCAAGCTTGATTTCGAGGTAGGTGATGGTTTGATATCATGTTTGTGTGATACATGTTGGTAATTGCTTTATTGTGATGCATGTATGTATGTGAATGAAAACACTATTGACCCAACCAAATGAATTGAGCATGGATGAACCAATGTGTGCCATGATTCAATATTTGATTGTATGCTTATGAGTAGGTACATTATGAGTGGGATTGTGATTGTGGTTGTGTTGTTTAGATTGGGTGTCACGTTCTGACACATATATTGGATCGGGTGTCACGTTCTGGCACATATATTGGATCGGGTGTCACGTTCCGACACACTAATTGGGATTGAATGTCACGTTCCGACACACTAACAGTTTGGGTATGGGTTCCATGAGAGGACAATTGAATTGTCATATTTACTTGTATTGAGAATGTGGAATTGTACATTGCTCCTGAAATGATAACCAATGTGTATATATATTATGTACATGTCATGTTTACTATGTTGTGACTGCTTATATATGTTTCTCTTATTGGAATAGTCACGTGATCCTACTAGTACACTGTGGTTGTGTACTCATACTACATTTGCTCGTTCTTTGTTGAGTACAGGGCATCTACAGACGGCTATTGATAGACCTCAGTTAGGAGATCAGTGATCGAGATCGGATTTCAAGGGTGAGCCAGTTCTTTCAGGCTGCCATGGATTCTTTCTTAATGTTTAGTCCATTTCCTTCAGACTTAGACTATTTTGATATTTCTTATGTTTATTGGGGTTGTACCCTTTTTTCTTAGACTTGTTGCACTTTATATGTTTTGGTACTATGACTTTCAGTTTCTAGGAGTTGAACTTCCACAATATTTTGGTTAGTTAATTGTTAGACCTATGAAGTTTATGGGAACTTCATTTTTATTCTTCATTTAAACCTGCTTCTGTATCTTTAAATGTTTAGATTTTGGGTGAGTTTGCTTAGTTGGGGTGTAGTAATGGTTCTCCCATCGGAGGGTTAGTGTGGGTGCCAATCACGACGGTGTGGATCTTAACAAAGTTGGTATCAGAGCCTTAGGTTCGTTGATCTTATTGTACCAAAATGAGTCTAGTATGGTCTTGCAGAACGGTACAAAGACGTCTGTACTTTTCTTCGAGAGGCTATAGGACTTTAGGAAAGCTCTTTGTTTCTACTCTTTCGTGCTCTGAATTGATTCCAATTGGTATCCGGTGATCCAAATTGGTGTTTAATCTTCTTCATTCTTCTTTCCGTAGATGGTTAACACTCGTTTCAACGGCGTCAGGCCCGTAACTCCCGTTAATAAGCCATTTGAGGACTCCGCAGCAAGAGGCCGTAGTCGAGGTATGGGTAGAGAAAGAGCAAGGGTTAGAGGCCGATGAAGGGTAGCACCCGCTAAGGGTGGAGCTCCGGTTGAGAATGCTCCCAAAAATGAGGTTCCTCCTGCGCATCACGAAGAGGTAGAGGAGAATGTGGAGATTGAGAATGAGGAGGAGGTTGGACAAGAGGAAGAGGTACAAGCTAAGACTACATGATTCCTCTATTAGACGCAGTTTTAGCTCAACAGATTATGACTAGTCTGAAAGGATTGGTTGGTCCTGGAGTTCCTTCCACAGTTCAAGCAACTCAAACTCCCGCCAACACCCTTATTGCTATTACGGTTCCCAAGGTGGGTGGAACAGTAGGCACTGATTCCTTTTTCCGTCCCTTATTGTGTGCTGTGATGACTGATAATGAGCACGAGATGTTGACTAAGTTTCTGAAATTAAAGCCGCCTGTGTTTCATGGTTTTGAGAGTGAGGACGCCTATGAGTTCATCTTGTATTGTTATGAGAGGATTCATAAGTTGGGGATTGTCCATCAACATGGAGTAGAGTTTGTGACTTTCCAGCTTCAGGGTGGGGCTAAATAGTGGTGGAGAGCTTATGTGGAATGCAGATCGTCAACTTTACCCCACTCACTTGGACACAGTTTCATGCTCTATTTTTGGAAAAGTATGTGTCCCGGACTTTGAGGGATTGTAAGAAGGATGAGTTCATGGCTTTGGAGCAGGATGGTAGGTTTGTAGCTGCTTATGAGGCTAAGTTCCATGCCTTGTCTAGCTATGCTACACAATTGGTAACTACTGAGGAGGAAAAGATTCATCTATTTGTCAAGGGATTGAACTCCGAACTTCAGGTATTGTCTGTTCATATGACTTCTGCAGAAAAAAGCTTTAATGAGGTGACCGAATTTGTGAAGAAAGTAGATGGAGTTAGATGTGATGGACAAGCTAAGGCTTTGTCTAAGAAAGCCAAGATCATTGGTAACTTTCAAGGTTCTTACTCCAGAGGTTCAGGTAGGCCGACGCTTGCAGCCCGACCAATTTAGTCTGCCATGCCCGCTTCTACATGTAGTTACTCGGGAACTCCACAACAAAAAAAATATTCAGGATAGCCAGGGAGCTGCGTCTTCGGCTAGCGGCAGACCGTCTTTTGATTGCACTTGCTATAATTATGGGGAACCTGGGCACATGAGGAGAGATTGTCCCCAACCGCGCATGTTGGATCCCGCACAACAGCAGACTAGAGCAGTGGTACCCACGGGCAACGGTAATAATGGTAGAGGACGTTCACAAGGTGGACGAGAAGGAAATCAGCGAGGCCGTGGAGGTCGGGGTAATGGAGGCAGGGGAGCAGCGCAGCCAGGCTAGGAGGTTGTCCATCAAGATGACAAGGCTCAATTTTATGCCTTTCCGGGCAAGATCGAGGCAGAGACATCTGATGCAGTGATCACATGTACTATTCTTTTCTGTGACCGGATGGCTAATGTGTTGTTTGATCCAGGTTCTACTTTTTCATACGTGTCAGTTCAGTTTGCCTTAGGATTTGATGCGGTTTGTGATGTACTTGATACCTCCATCCATGTTTCTACCCCAGTTGGAGATTCTGTCATAGTTACCCATGTTTATCATTCTTGTTCTGTTATGTTTATGGGTTTCTAAATTTGGGATGATTTTGTTATTTTGGATATGACTTACTTTGATATAATCTTAAGCATGTCTTGGTTGACCCCTATTATGCTTTGCTTAATTGTAATACTAAGTTTGTGACTCTAGAGATCTCGGGTAGGGAAAAGTTAGAGTGGGAAGGGGTGTACAAGCCTAAGCCAATTAAGGTCATATCCTCCATTCGGGCTAGGAAACTGGTGGGACAGGGTTGTTGGGCTTATTTGGCTCATATTTGGGATGTTGAGGTTGAGTCTCCCTCTATTGAGTCTATTCCTGTGGTGTCTGAATTTAGAGAAGCGTTTCCTACCGATTTGCATGGTATGCCTCCGGATAGAGATATAGATTTCTGCATTGATTTGGAACTTGGTAACTGCCCCATCTGCATCCCCCTTATCGCATGGCTCCGACGGAGTTAAGAGAACTTAAGGCTCAAATTCAGGAACTTCTTGATAAAGGTTTCATCCATCCTAGTGCCTCCTCGTGGGGTGCTCTTGTCTTATTTGTTAAGAAAAATTATGGTAGTATGAGGATGTGCATAGACTATCGACAGTTGAATAGAGTCACCATTCTAAATAAGTATATGTTGCCTCAGATAGATGATCTTTTTGACTAGTTGCAAGGTGCATCCGTTTTCTCTAAGATTGATCTAAGGTCTGGTTACCATCAATTAAAGATTAGGCCTAAGGATGTACCAAAGACGGCGTTCAGGACCCACTATGGGCACTATGAGTTTCTAGTGATATTGTTTGGGTTGACAAATGCGCCTGCAACTTTCATGAGTTTGATGAATGGTGTGTTCAAGCCATTCCTGGATTCATTTGTTATTATTTTCATTGATGATATTTTGGTTTATTCGAAGAGTAAGGAAAAGCATGCCGACTATCTTCGCATTGTTCTAGGTGTTCTTAGGAGAAAAATATTGTATGCTAAATTCTCTAAGTGTGAGTTCTGGTTGACTTCAGTTGCCTTTTTTGGGACATGTAGTTTCAAGGGAAGGGGTAATGGTAAATCCCCAAAAGATTGAAACGGTTAAGAATTGGGTCCGACCTAGCTCTGTGACTGAAGTTAGGAGTTTTGTGGGGCTCGCTAACTATTATCGTAGGTTCATGAAGAATTTTTCTTCTATCGCCACACATTTGACATGGTTGATCGAAAATGAGGTACCTTTCGAGTGGACTGGCAACTGTGAAGAGAGCTTTCAAAATCTCAAGACTCTTCTGACCACATCACCTATTCTAGCACTACCGGTGAAAGGTAAAAATTTCATTGTTTATTGTGATTCTTCACATTCGGGTTTGGGTGCTGTGTTGATGCAGGACAAAAATGTCATAGCTTATGCATCATGGCAGTTGAAAAGTGCATGAGAGGAACTACCCGACACATGATTTGGAGTTGGCAGCGGTGGTGTTTGTCCTTAAGATCTGGTGGCATTACCTTTATGGTGTAAAGTGTGAGCTATTTACTGGCCATTGTAGCCTACAACATGTATTCACTCAAAATGACCTAAATTTGAGACAACGAAAGTGGATGGAGTTACTCAAGGAGTATGATGTGACCATTCAGTATCATCCGGGTAAGGCTAACGTGGTGGCAGACGCATTAAGCCGAAAGACGGTATGGGTAGTCTAGCCTGCTTGAGTGTATCCAAGCGACCTTTGGTTAAGGAAATTCAAACCTTGGAATCTAAGTTCATGCAGTTGGGAATCTCAGAAAAATGTGGGTGTTAGCTAGCATTGAGGTGAGGGCCACATTCATTGAAGAGATCAAGGCCAAACAGTTTAAGGATGACAGTTTGAATGAGCTCAGAAAGAAGACAGTGTCTAGCAAGGCACAAGATACAACTCTTGATGCGGGGGGTGTGCTCAGTTTTAAGGGAATGATTTATGTCCCTCGAGTAGATGACTTAATTCAGAAATTATTGACAGAATCTCATTGTTCGTGGTATTCCATCCATCTGGGTGTGACCAAGATGTACCGAGACTTGAAACGACTTTATTGATGGCCTGACATGAAAAAAGACATAGCTCAGTATGTGGCTAAGTGCAAAAACTGCAAACAGGTAAAGTATGAGCATCAAAGACCTACAGGTTTGCTTCAGAGAATGCCAATTCCAAAATGGAAGTGGGAAGGTATAACTATGGACTTTATGGTTGGCCTCCAGGTTTCATTGGGAAAGTTTGATTCTATTTGGGTAGTGGTTGACAGATTGACTAGGTCAGCCCATTTTATTCCAGTCATAATAGACTATAATGCTCAGCAGTTGGCTAAGGTTTATGTGAAAGAGATAGTGAGGTTGCACGGGTTGCCCCTTTCTATCATCTCAGACCGTGGTACGCAGTTCACATCCAAGTTTTTGGAGAAAAATTACAATGAATGAATTGGGCACTCAACTCACCTTTAGCACAGCCTTCCATCCGCAAACGGACGGGCAGTCAGAGAGGACTATTCACGTGTTAGAGGACAAGTTCAGGGCATGCGTGATTGACTTTAGAGGACATTGGGATAAGTTCCTACCTTTGTGTGAGTTCTTCTACAATAACAGTTACCACTCCAGCATTGACATGACACCGTTCGAGGCACTTTATGGGAGGGGATGCACATCACCCATAAGATGGTTTGAGGCTGGAGATGTGAAACCTTTAGGGGTAGATTTGCTGAAGTATGCTCTAGATAAGGTGAGAAATATCCAAGCTAAACTTCTAGCATCCCAGAGTCGACAGAAAAAGTATGCGGATCGTAAGGTAAGGGACATGGCATTTCAGGCTGGTGAACAAGTCCTTTTAAAAGTATCACCCATAAAAAGGGTGATGAGATTCGGTAAGAAGGGCAAGCTTAGTCCTCGATTCATTAGTCCATTTAAGGTTCTTGACTGTGTAGGGCCAATGGCTTTTAGGTTGGATCCACCACCTAGCCTTTCGGGAGTTCATCCGATGTTCCATGTGTCCATGTTGAAGAAGTATCATGGCGACATAGATTATATCACAAAATGGGTTTCAATGTTGTTAGACAATGACCTTCAGTATGAAGAGGAACCGATTGCAATTCTTGATCGTGATGTCCGGAAGCTGAGGACCAAAGAGATTAAGTTCGTCAAAGTTTAATGGAAGCATCGTCAAGTTGAGGAAGCTACTTGGGAAACTGAGAAGGACATGCAAGACAAGTATCCCCAGTTGTTCGGCGATTCAGGTACTACTCTACTTTTACTTTAGCCAGTTTGTCCTATTTGATCACTCGGGGACGAGTGATGGGTAAATTAATATCTATTGTAATGACTGGTTTCCGTCGTTATAGAAAAGCTAATGAGGGCGAGAAAACATTTGAGTAGTAACTTGGGAATTCCTAGCCTAGTCCAAATTTGGACGAAATCCGAGTCAGTGAGGTCTAGGGAAATTTGGTAATTAATGAGAGATTTAATAATGAATTTGATCACATGATTAGATAGCTAAGACGTTAAGGAACCCGTACGACGTTACATAATTGAATTGAGGCGAATGGAACTCCCGAAACTGAACTTAACGTGAAAAGGTAGTTTTTGAACGTCATGGGTTGAAGGTGTGTGGTGAAATAGGGGTTCGGAACTCTAATTCCGACGTTCTATCTTCGCGCAAGCCACCAAGGCAGGATTTATTCCGCTAGGGTGGGATAGGGTCCGCCGTAGTGGCCCAGTCACGACTTAAGTCGGGATTAAACCCCAAAAACGTTATTTTTCTACAAGTTTCGTTCTTGAGATCTAAGAGACAACCCATAGCTATTTGTTGAAGGTTTTCCACCTCTTCTAGCATTAAAGGTAAGGATTTTACTCCCCTATTCCATTTATCAATCCGTGGAACTTAGATTCTTGGGTAATTATTATTGGGGAAAGGTTTTGATTTGAAATTAATTATGGAAAAAGCTCTAAATTGGGTATTGGGATCTTGGGTTTGGTCTAGGGTTGATAATGTTGATTGTAATCCGGGTAATTAGGCCTCGTTTATTAATCCTTGTATTCAATTGTTGTTTTTAGATCACGTACAAGCGGAAATAATCCGGAAAGGGAAGATTCAAGTTTCTTAGGTGGATTCAAGCTTGATTTCGAGGTAGGTGATGGTTTAATTTCATGTTTGTGTGATGTATATTGGTAATTGCTTTATTGTAATCCATGTATGTATGTGAATGAAAACACTATTGACCCAACCAAATGAATTGAGCATGAATGAACCAATGTGTGCCATGATTCAACACTTGATTGTATACTTATGAGTAGGTACATTATTATGAATTGAGCATGGATGAACCAATGTGTGCCATGATTCAATATTTGATTGTATGCTTATGAGTAGGTACATTATGAGTGGGATTGTGATTGTGGTTGTGTTGTTTGGATCGGGTGTCACGTTCTGACACATATATTGGATCCGGTGTCATGTTCTGGCACATATATTGGACCGGGTGTCACGTTCCGGCACACTAACAGTTTGGGTATGAGTTCCATGAGAGGACCATTGAATTGTCATATTTACTTGTATTGAGAATGTGGAATTGTACATTGCTCCTGAAATGATAACCAATGTGTATATATATTATGTACATGTCATGTTTACTATGTTGTAATTGCTTATATATGTTTTGCTTACTGGAATAGCAACATGATCTTACTAGTACACTATAATTGTGTACTGATACTTCACTTGCTCGTTCTTTGTTGAGTACAGGGCATCTTCAGGAGGCTATTGATAGACCTCAGCTAGGAGATCAGTGATCGAGACCGGATTTCAAAGGTGAGCCAGTTCTTTCAGGCTGCCATGGAGTCTTTCCTAATGTTTAGTCCATTTCCTTCGGACTTAGACTATTTAGATATTTCTTATGTTAGTTGGGGTTGTACCCCTTTTTCTTAGACTTGTTGCATTTTAGATGTTTTGGTACAATGACTTTCAGTTTCTAGGGGTTGAAATTCCGCAATATTTTGGTTTGTTAATTGTTAGACCTATGGAGTTTATGGGAACTTCTTTTTATTCTTCATTTAAACATGCTTCCGTATCTTTAAATGGTTAGATTTTGGGTTAGTTTTCTTAGTTGGGCCGTATTAATGGTTCTCCCATCGGAGGATTAGTGTGTGTGACAATCACGACAGTCTGGGTCGTGACAGTAACTCAGTAACAGACTAAAGTTTCTGTTTGTCCTCTTTATAAACTCTTCCCCAGATACATGTATATACATGATAGATACATGAAGAATCATTCCAGAAACACTGAAAAAAGAAAAGATATATTAACATGTTCAGATATACCAGAACTTATGTGATATAATTGAAGCCATATTCATAGAATTTTACTAGGATACATGTGCATAATTGACAGATACACGAAGACTTACTCTAGCATAGTGATAAAAAATTTAAAATTTTTAAAAAAAATTTCTAATTGTTTTAAGCATCATTTTTTTCATAGATACATATAATCTTAACTCAGATATATGTATACTTTATCAGATACAGGAACTCTTAATTATATACATATGTATATTTTGTCAGATACATATTTTGACCATTGTCTCTTCTCCTCTCCTATTCGTTCTTGTCACGCCTCGAGCCTATACCCTGAACGTGACCAATACTGAAAATTATTGTTAGTCTCAAGCAAACCCTTAGTCTGACCTGCTACTAATAAATACTATGACACTATGCGAAAGCTTTTAAAAGATGAGTGTGCAACAAATTTAGAAAACAACTCAACAATTTTATTTGAGTAAACATAATTTGAATATGTATAATATACATATATTTGCAAAATAAAAATGAAAGTTATAACTCAACTGACTCATCTATGAAACCTCTAATATATTGAAGATAGGTTTGATGGAACAAAACCTCAGGCTACCTAAATACTCTACTAACTACTCACATTTAAGATAAATTGGAGCCCTCGAAAGTAAGAAGGTTTCATTAATGCTGGATGAAAGTGATCACAATGTTGTATGTGTTGTAGATCCTGAATACCCGAATGTGCATCATTAAATATGCAATGTCGAATGATGTCAATACATGAAATGTACGGTATGTAAAATAACTTAATGAAACAACTAGCTAAAACTGAACATAATGAGTTGAATAAATAACTCTGAAGATAACTGAAATAAAGTCAACTGAATAGAGAAAAATAAAATTTTCAATTGAAAAACTGGGAAATGTTTAAAAACTGTCAGGAATGGCAACGGGGCGGGATGGATTTAGTCTTATGCGGGGTGAGGCGAATTTGGCTTTATGCGGGTGTGGGGCGAATTTAAACTTTTTGTAAATAATTTAGTGCGGGTGCAAGGCGGGTTGCGAGTTCCCTCTCTTCACATAAAATTTATTGTACTTTCATTTTTAAAATTAAAAATTGCACTTTAAATTGATTTCACAATTCTGAATTCAATTATTTCTTGAATATTGTAGTCCAATTTGATTCAAATTCTCCTTCTTGCTAATTGTAAAATAAAGTTACTCATTATAATAAATTTAATAACTAACATATAATATAACTAGACCAATTTTTTTATAGGCAACTACTAGAAGTTAAAAACTCACATATAGTATGATTAATATAATTGATAATCACACTTATTTAGAATATGTGATAAAAATGCTAATCTTAATAATAAGAGATAAGGGTCAAAAACATACCTAAACAATCTCATTTTTTTTAAAGTTTCATACCTAAATTATTGAGAGTGTGAGTTTTATGCTTAAACTATCAATTATTAGTTTGAGAAACACACCTCTCTCTTTTATTACACTCTCATCATGGTGTGTAATACACTCTCTCTTTTATTTAAAATTTTTTATCACATCACACTCCACATTGACAAAACATTCCACCTTGACAAAAATTAAATAAATTATTAGTATTAATTAAAGTGTTATTATTGCACTAAACAATATAAAATAAAATGTAAAATATTTTTGTTACCCTACTCCACCACATCTTCTCACCACACTCCCTCCACCCCAATTTTTTTTAGAATGATTTTTTTTAATCCAACTATGTGCATTAGCCCATTTATTAGCTAAGAAAATAAAACAACACCCCAATTTTTTAAGTTTATTTTTTTAAAAAAATATTTTATGAACGTTTTAAAAAAATGTCTTACTTCATCCCCCCCCCCCTCCCCTGAAAAAAATAAAATTCCATCAAATAATAATTTAGATATTATTTTAATTCTTTAACAAAAAAAAATAAAATTCTACCCCACCCCACATAGCCATCCGCTTTAAATTTATTTCTCTTTTTTTTATTTGTCGCAAGACTTTTTTTAAAATAAAATTTTATTTCTGTTATATTCGGTACGCAAGTAGAAAAAAATATTTTCCTAAGAATATATGTACACATCTAACACAAGACGAGAAATATGTAAAAATAAATAAATTAGGAGCGGAGGGTTAGATGGGGTGGGCTTTTTTTAGGAGGAGTGGGGGAAGGGGTGAGGTATGAATTTTTTACAAATATTTTATAAAAGAATATTAAAAAATAAAAGGACAGGGGATTGTCGGGGGAGGGGGGGGGAGATGGTGGTGTGGAGTGAATTTTTATTTTGGGGGGGGGGATAATTATACTTTAATCTTTAGTTTTAACTAATATTAATAGTTTATTTAATTTTTGTCAAAGTGAAATATTTTATCCATGTGACATGAATTTTGCAAATAAAAGAGAGAGTGTATTACACACTCCCAATAGTTTAGGTGTGAAACTAAAAAAAATGGAATAATTTAGGTGTATTTTTGACACTTATCTCTAATAATAAATTATAAATGCCCCCTGTTTGCCAATTTTAAGAGTTTAGATTCCAAAATTTCACTTTGTTATAATGTTATGTGTATTTGTTTTTCAAGTTCGCCACGAATTGCTTATTTTAAAAAATAAACAAGTATTTATGAAAATGAATTTTATTAATTTAATTTTTAGTATCAAACTTAGTTTTAAAAAAGAACAAATTATGAGGAGTGGAGCGGGTTTTTGCAGAGCAGAACGGGGCGGGTTAAAATTTTTCTGAGTTCACTAGAGTTTGCCACGCAACATCCCCGCCCCGCCCCACACCATTTTCCTTCCCTATAAGAGATTTAGAAGAGAAAAATGTAAAATAGTATCCAAGTTATTTTCAAAGAACTGTCATTATCTGATTATATAAAAATCATTTTTATGGCTTGAGCTGAAAACATGTCTAATACTGTAAATTTGAAATATCATCATTTGTGTGACTATACAAGTAATCATATTTGTTAGAACAATAAAAATATACATATACAATATTTAAGTAGAGAGTTTCTTTCCATTGACATACATCATGTGAGTTCATGATGTCCAACTTATAATCTAAGTTGGGGAGAGTTGCCCTATACCTTGCTAGGGTACATAACATGTTTGTCTAATATGGATCCACCATTGAGCATCTTGGACTAAAGGAGTTGATCATCTAGTGGTGTGCTAAAATTTTTTACCATGAAATATAATTATGAGACTTGAATATTCTGAAACAACATTCTCCTGGTGCTAAATATTCCTTCCAAAATACTTTGTATCTAATGTTATGCTCATAAATAGATTAACTATTTCTCTGTTAGGTATAAGACTTTTCTTTTCCAAAATTGTTCTTTAGAACTGAACTGAACTTTCTGAAATCTGACTATGCTTTCTTAATGAAAATATGCATTTGAGATAACATATACTTTCTTAGAACTCTTTATGAAATAATGAACTAGAGTTAAATATACTTTCTTCAATTCTTTTTTGAGGTTAAAAATACTTTCTTAAGATGCTTCTTGAATTTTTTTGAAAGCTTACTTTATTCATGAAAGTAATCCATGTTACTATTACAATATATTTTCAGATAGCTTGAGCTAAAGGGATTCAGGCGGTAGACTAAATATGAACCATCAATTAAGAATCATCAATAAACATGAAATAAAATAGTTTAAATAGTAGAATTCAACAATAGAAAATTCGAATTAGAAAAAGCTTGAATTCATGGACTTTTGAATGAAAATACTAACTTTGATCTTACTAACTGAAACTGTAGATGTAGGGCATGAGAAAAAATTGAGTTCCTCACTATGATAGTACTACATACTTAAACGTTTCACAAATGTTGAAGAAGAATCATAACTTGATAAAGAACAATCACGAAATCTTTTCTAGAGATTCTTAAATTCGCTTCGTGAAAACCCTATGATTGATGATTAAAATTCCTATTAATAAACATTATTAGATGATAAAATTTGATTTGGACGGCTTGAAATCCTTGACAGTGGCAGATTCAGGATTCTCGGCTTGTGGGTGCTTACTTCTTTTAATATAATAAAATAACTATAAATCACATAGTATAAGTGCACAATTATTTAAACGCAATTTTTAAAATATTAATGAGAAAAATAAGATTAATACTACCATAGAAAAAAACTTTCAGTTGTTAAAGAATTTTTTTTTTAGCTTCAAGGTTTTCTTAACCAAATAACCAAAAATTCTCAAAATAAATAAGAAAAGTAATTGGACATGATCTCACGAGAAATTCATAAAACATAAAAGATATTAAAACTAAAAGTTAAGTATACAAAGAAAGTAAAAAGAGAAAAACATGTGAGTTTATATTGAGACAGAAAAAGGAAAATATAAAATAAAAAGTATGTAAATAGTTGTTATTAGTAAAAATCAAACCCTTGACTTCCCCCTAAACACAAAACCTTCAAACTAGCCACAGAACCGAAGCATCCATTAGGAGATTTTGTTCATTAGGTGTTGGACGTTAATATAGTCCCTTTTTGAAAAAATTAATATATATATATACACACACACACAATTCTACATCAAGATTAATGGGTGCTCAAGCACCAGAAAGGGTGTATGTGGGTCTGCCCCTGATCCTTGAAGAAGGTCTTACGTTGAAGAAGAACCTTGAAAGAGGAACCCTAACTTGATGTTTTATAAAGTTCCTAAGCGTTGAAGCTTGGGGAGAGAATAAGAGGATCTTAATGATAAAAACTGATTGTTTAGTCCTCTAATATGTTTAAAGGTCATTTAGATAACTCCTCAAAGGTTTTAGGACAAAAAACTCTTATCTAAAATAAAATCAGTGAAATTTTCCATTGAACCATCATCGAAGTGATAGACAGTCACTCAGACTATCATTTATTGACCATTTTTTTTAATTCTACTTGTTCACTATGACGCCCCCTTCTGATGAGGTGTCACTCGCTGTCAGTCTGGATCGTCTTTGATGAATCAATCATAACGTTTTACTTCGAACTTGAATTAACAAATGATCGGTGAAGTTATAAAGAAGACTCATAAACCTTTAATTTGATAGACCGTGAGTTACCTAACTCTTCATATTCTGAGAGATATGATCGTTTTAAGTTGACCTTGCATGATCTCATGAAAAAACTTAATCGGTAGGGAAGTTCTGAACTCGATTTAGTGCTAGAGGTTCCTTATGACCTTAATTCATATATAATACACATTCAATACTTAGGAATTGATCTTAAAACCTATAAACAATAAAAAAAAATTACCTGATTCGGGCCTAAATGCATATGGAGAATAGTTCGAATCTTAATTTAAATTTTTTTGAGGTATTATAGTCTCTCTCCTCTTCCATCAGAGATCATTGACTATGGTGAAAACTCCACCAAACCAGTGAGTGGACGTTATGTCAGCTATGACGTTGACATACTGAAATTTTACTCCACGAAATCAATGAGAGGATGTTTTGCTGACCATAATGTTGACAGACATAAATTTTGGTGGACCGTAATGCTTGAGTGTTTTGTCGGTCATGGCTGCTGTTGTAAACATAAGTGGAAGGAAAATGATTAGGAGAGAGAGTGGGTTGATTTGGAGTGAAAGAGTAAATTAGAGAAATGAACGTGAAATTGATGAGTGAGAGTAAGTTTTTTTTTTACTAAAAGCGTAACTTTTGGGATAACTTATCATATGATTTTATTAGTCTAGGCTATTTTTAGGGTGTGGTGTATCTTCACGTATCTCAATTCAATTATGGTAGATTTTTTTAAAATAGTGATATGTTAGGTAGTATTTGAAAGTATAAATAGAATTAGTAAATGTGAGATTAAGAGTGACAAATGAGCGGGCCAAGTCGAATGTGAGCCCATCTAGAACGAGTCAAACAAAAATGAATAAATATTCAACTCGACTCATATTTTAAAATGGGTAAAAATGAGTTACTCAATGAATAATATGGATATATATTATAGTAGGGGTGTTGACATCCTTTAAAAGGCGCAACGTCGTGGTGACTCACAAAAAATAATCAATTTCAAAAGAAAGTATTTTAAAAGAGAGTCGCCACCTAATTTTAGGAAAACTAGGAAATCAATTAATTAATTAATAAAAAATGTCAACGAAACCAATATA
The DNA here is from genome assembly GCF_000226075.1 of Solanum tuberosum. NCBI lineage: Eukaryota > Viridiplantae > Streptophyta > Magnoliopsida > Solanales > Solanaceae > Solanum > Solanum tuberosum. The sequence goes on along the minus strand of NW_006239088.1, from coordinate 519,506 downwards.
TTCTAGGTAAGGGTTCAAGTTATTCCGAAGGAAAAGTATTAGGCATCCTTTGAATCCATAATTATGGATCCCGTCTGAATTCATTTTTCAAATTAAGGAGATGTAATGACCTGATTCCGTCGTTAGGGAAAATCCAATGGGGAAATAATTAGGGTCGCAAATTTTTTTGGTAGTAACTTGGAATTTCCTAACCTAGTCTAGTTTTGGACGAAATCAAAATCAGTGAGGTCTAGGGAAATCTGGTAACGAATGAGAGATCTAATTATGAATTTGATCACACGAGTAGATAGCTAAGACATTAAGGAACTCGTACGACTTTACAGAATCAAATTCGAGCGAGTAGAACTCCCGAAATTGATCTTAGCGTGAACGAGTAGTTTCTAATTGTCATGGGTTGAAGGTGTATTGTGAAATGGGGATTTGGGACTCTAATTCTAACGTTCTGTCTTTGCGCAAACCGCTAGGGTGGGAATTATCCTGCCAGGATGGGATGGGGTCCGCTGTAGTAGGCCAGTCGCGACTTAAGTCGGAAATAAACCCCAAAACGTTTTATTCTACAATTTTCATTCTTGAGAGCAAAGGGACGAACCAAGGCAAGTTATTGACAATTTTCCACCTCTTCTAGCACTAAAGATAAGGATTTTACTCCCCTAATTCGTATTTCGATCCGTAGAACTTAGAATCTTGGGTAATTATTGTTGGGGAAAGGTTTTAATAAAAAGTTAATGGTGGAAAAAGCACTAAGATGGGTATTGGGATCTTGGGTTTTGCCTAGGGTTGATGATTTCGATTGTAATACGGGTAATTAGGCCTCGTTTATTGATCCTTGCATTAATTTGTTGTTTGTAGACCTAGAACAAGCGGAAAGAATCCGGAAAGAGAAGAATCAAGGTTCTTAGGGGGATTCAAGCTTGGTTTCGAGGTAGGTGATGGTTTGATTTCTTGTTTGCGTGATATATGTTGGTGATTACTTCATTGTGATGCATGTATGTACGAGAATAAATCATTGTGATCAAACCTAATGAAATGAAAACGAATGATTAAATGTATGCTATGATTCAACACATGATTGTATGATTTTAAGAATGTACATATGAGTGTAATTGTGATCGTGTTGAATAGATCTGGTGTCACATTTCAACACACTAACTTGGATCCGGTGCCACGTTCCGGCGCATATATGGGATCGGGTGTCACGTCCGGCACACTAATTAGGATCGATTACCACGTTTCGGTACACTAACAGTTTGGGTATGGGTTCCCTGAAGGGACCATTGAATTGTCATAACTACTTATTAAAGAGAATCTGGAATTGTAAGTTGTTCATGATTGATAATCGGTATATGTGTTTACATTCTGTGCATGCCATGTTTATCTCACTATGATTATTGATATATGTTGTGGTTGATGGAATAATCGCGGGATCCTACCAGTACACTGTGGTTGTGTACTGATTCTGCACTTGCTCCTTTTTTGTTGAGTATAAGGCATTTTCAGGAGGCTACTGACAGACCTCATCTAAGAGAGTAGTGATCGCGACCGAATTTCAACGGTCAGCTAGTTCTTTCAGACTGCCATGGAGTTCTCTTTCTTATTTAGTCCATCCCTTCAGACTTAGACTATTTAGTTAATTCATATGTTAGATTGGGTTGTTCCCATTTTCCTTAGACTTGTTAAATTTAGATGTTTTGGTACATTGACTTTTAGGTTCTAAGGCTATTTTCCGCAATGTTTTAGCATCAAATTGTTAGACTTCCGGAGTTTATGGGAACACCACTTTATTTTATGTATTTAAACTTGCTTAAGTATCTTTAAATGTGTAGCTTTTGGGTTAGATAATTAGTATTAATGGTTTTCCTACCGAAGGGTTATGTATGTGCCAATCACGACGGTCTGGGTTGTGACAAAGTTAGTATGAGAGCCCTAGGTTCATTGATCTCGGTGTACCAAAGCGAGTCTAATAGAGTCTTGCGGAACGATGCAGAGACGTCTGTACTTTTCATCGAGAGGCTATAGGACTTCAGGAAATCTCTATGTTTTCTCTTGTCTCCTTTTGTGCTATAACTTGATTCTAGTTGGTAGCTGGTGATCCAAATTGGTATCTAACCTCCTTCATTCTTCTGTCCATAAATGGTTAACACTAGGTTCAATGACGTCAGTCCCGTAGCTCCCGTGAACGAGTCAGCTGAGGAATCCACAGCGAGAGGTCGCGGTCGAGGCAGGGGTAGAGGAAGAGCAAGGGGCAGAGGCCGAGAAAGGGTAGCACCCACTAGGGGTGGAGCACCGGTTGAAAATGCTCCCAAAGACGAGGCTACTCCCACACATCATGAAGAGGTAGAAGAGAATGTGTAGACTGAGGACGAAGAGGATGTTGGATAGGAAGAGGATGCACCGGCTAGGAATATCAGAGTTCCTCCCTTAGACTAGTGCTAGCTAAGCACTTCATGTCTTTTCTGAAAGGATTGGTTGGTCCTGGAATCCTTCCAGCAGTGCAAGCTACTCAACCTCCAACCAAACTCCCCGTTACTGTTACTAGTTTTAGATGTGATGCAGCATTAGGTACTGATGCCTTCTTTCGTTCTTTATTGGGTCCCGTAATGACTGGTAATGAGCATGAGATGTTTACTAAGTTCTTGAAATTGAAACCGCCTGTGTTACATGTTCTGAGAGTGAGGACGCCTATGAGTTCATCCTGGATTGTTATGATAGGCTTCATAAGTTGGGTATTGTCCATCAACATGGATTAAAGTTCCTGACTATCCAACTTCAGGGCGAGGCTACGTAGTGATGGAGAGCATAAGTGGAATGCAAATCGTCAACTTTACCAAAACTCACTTGGACCCAGTTTCATGCTCTGTTTTTGGAAAAGTATATGCCCCGGATCTTTAGAGATCGTAAGAAGGATAAGTTCATGGCTTTGGAGCAAGGTGGTATGTCTGTGGCTGCTTATGAGGCTAAGTTCCATGCTTTGTCTAGATATGCTACGTAATTGGTGACTACTGAGAAATAGAGGATCCATCTATTTGTTAAAGAACTGAACTCTGAGTTACATGTATTGTCAGTGCACATGACTTTTGTAGGGAAAAGTTTTAATGAGGTAATGAATTTTGTGAAGAAAGTGGAAGGAGTGTGGCGCGATGGGCATGCTAAGAAATCTAAGAGCACAAGCAACTTTCAAGGTTCCTACTCCAGAGGTTCAGGGAGGCCGACACTTGCAGCCCGGCCAATTCAGTCCTCTATGCCCACTTCTTCAGGTAATTACTCGGGAACTCCACCCTAGAATTTGATTTAGGATAGCCAGGGAGCTGCACCATCAGGGGCAGCAGTCCATCTTTCGATCGCACTTGTTATAACTATGGAGTACCTGGGTATATGAGGAGAGATTGTCCCCATCCGTGCATGTTGGAACCCACGCAACAACAGACTACAATAGTGGTACCCGTGGGAAATGGTAATAATGGTCGAGGGCATCTACAAGGTAGGTGAGGAGGAAATTAGTGAGGCCGTGGAGGTCGAGGAAATGGTAACGCATGCAGAGGGACGGCACAACCAGGCAGGAAAGTTGCTCGTCAAGATGACAGGGCCCAGTGTTATGCCTTTCTGGCAAGAGCGAGACATAGTCTTCTAACATAGTGATCACATGTACTATTCTTGTTTGTGACCGGATAACTAATACGTTGTTTGATCCGGGTTCTAATTATTCTTATGTGTCCGTTAAGTTTGCCTTAGGATTTGATATGATTTGTGATGTACTTGATGCCCCCATCCATGTTTTAACCTCAGTTGGAGAGTCTGTCATAGTCACCCATGTCTATCGTGTTTGTCCTATCTCGTTTATGGGTTTTCCAACTTGTGCTGATTTGGTTATTTTGGATATGACTAATTTTGATATAATCTTAGACATGACTTGGTTGTCCCCTATTATGCTGTGTTAAATTGTAACACTAAGTCTGTGCATCTAGCGATTTCGGGTAGGGAAAAGTTATTGTGGGAAGGGGTGTACAAGCCTATTCCATCTAAGGTCATATCCTCTATTCTGGCTAGGAAACTGGTGGGGCAGGGTTGTTTGGCTTATTTGGCTCATATTCAGAATGTTGAGGTTGAGTCTCCCTTTATTGAGTCTATTCGTGTGGTGTCAGAATTTAAAGAATTTACCTGGTATGCCTCCTGATGGAGATATAGATTTATGTATTGACTTGGAACCTGGTGCTCGCCCCATTTCCATCCCTTCGTATTGCCTGGCTCCGGAAAAATTAAGAGAGCTTAAGGTTGAAATCCAAGAACTTCTTGATAAAAGTTTCATTCGTCCTAGTGATTCACAGTGGGGTGCTCCTGTTTTGTTTGTTAAGAAAAAAAATTGTAGTATGATGATATGCATAGACTATCGATAATTGAATAGGGTCACCATTCGAAATAAGTATCCATTGCCTTAGATAAATGATCTGTTTGACCAGTTGCAGGCTGCATCCGTTTTCTCTAAGATTAATCTAAGGTTTGACTATCATTAGTTAAAGATTAGGCATGAGGATATACCAAAAATGACATTTAGGACCCGCTATAGGCACTGAGAGTTTTTAGTTATGTCGGGTGCTCTGTTGATGCAGGATAAGAACGTCGTAGCCTATGCATCGCGGCAGTTGAAGGTGCATGAGAGGAATTACCTAACACATGATTTAGAGTTGGCAGCAGTAGTGTTTGCTGTTAAGATCTGGCGGCATTACCCCTATGGTGTCAAGTGTGAGGTGTTTACTGATCATCGCAGTTTACAACATGTATTCACTCAAAAAGATCTGGATTTGAGACAATGAAGGTGGATGGAGTTACTCAATGATTATGATGTGACCATCCAGTATCATCCGGGTAAGGCTAATGTAGTGGCAAACGCACTAAGCTGAAAAACGGTGAGTATGGGTAGTCTAGCTTGCTTGAGTGTATCCAAGTGACCTTTGGCTAAGGAAATCCAAACCCTGCAGTCTAAGTTCATGCAGTTGGGCATCTCAGAAAGAGGTGGGGTGTTAGCTAGCATTGAGGTTAGGGCCACCTTCATTGAGGAGATTAAGTCCAAACAATTTGAGGATGAGAATTTGAATGAGCTTAGAAAGAAGAAAATGATTGGTAAGGAACTAGATATGTTTCTTGACGCGGGGTGTGCTCAGTTTTAAGGGAAGGATTTGTGTTCCTAGGGTGGACGACTTGATTCAGAATTTATTGACAGAATCTCATGAGTCGGGGTATTCCATTCATCCAGGTGTGACCAAGATGTACCCAGATTTAAAGCGACTTTATTAGTGGCTTGACATAAATAAATATGTAGTGGAGTTTGTGGCTAAGTGTTAAAATAGCCAATAGGTAAAATATGAGCATCAAAAGCCTGCAGGTTTGCTTCAGAGAATGCCAATTCTGAAATGGAAGTGGGAAAGGATAGCTATGGCTTTTGTGGTTGGTCTCCCCAAGACCTTGGGGAAATTTGATTCTATTTAGGTAGTGGTTGACAGATTGACTAAGTTAGCCCATTTTATTCTGGTCAGGACAGACTATAATGCGCAACAATTGGCTAAGGTGTATGTAAAAGAGATAGTAAGGCTGCACGGGGTGCCCCTTTCTATCATCTCAGACCATGGTACGCAGTTCACATCCAAGTTTTGGGGAAAATTACATGAGGAGTTGGGTACTCAACTCACCTTTAGCACAACTTTCCATCCACAGACGGACGGGAAGTCTGAGAGGAAAATTCAAGTGTTAGAGGACATGTTGAGAGCATGTGTGATCGACTTTGGAGGACATTGGGATAAGTTTTTATCGTTGTGTGAGTTCTCTTATAATAAAAGTTACCACTCCAGCATTGATATGACACCATTTGAAACACTATATGGGAGAGGATGTAGATCACCCATATGATGGTTTGAGGTTGGAGATGTGACACCGTTGGGGGTTGACTTGGTGTGGGATGCTCAGGATAAGGTAAGAAACATCCAAGCTAAGATCTTAGCAGCCCAAAGTCGACAGAAAAAGTATGCAGACCATAAGATAAGAGACATGGCATTTCAGACTGGTGAAAAGGTTCTTCTTAAGGTATCACCCATGAAAGGGGTGATGAGATTCGGCAAGAAGGGAAAGCTTAGTCTTCCATACATTGGACCATTTGAAGTTCTTGACCGTGTTGGGCCAGTGGCGTTTAGGTTGGCTTTACCTCCTAACTTATCAAGATTTCATACGGTATTTCATGTGTCCATGTTGAAGAGATATCATGGTGACGGGGATTACATCATAAAATGGGACTCAGTTGTGTTAGACAAGGACCTATAGTATGAGGAAGAACCGATTGCAATTCTTGATCATGATGTCCGAAAGCTGAGGACCAAGGAGATTAAGTACTTAAAAGTTTAATGGAAGCATCATCCAGTGGAGGAAGTTACTTGGGAAACCAAGAGAGACATGCGAGACAAGCATCCCCAATTGTTCAACGATTCAGGTACTACTCTACCCTTAATTTAAGCCAGTCTTTTTTAGTTAATCACTCGGGGATGAGTGATGGGTAAATTGGTATCTATTGTACCGACTTGATTCCGTCGTTAGGGAAAATCCAATGGGGAAAGAATTGGGGTCGGAAAACTTTTTGGTAGTAACTTGGAATTTCCTAACCTAGTCCAGTTTTGGACAAAATCAGAGTCAGTGAGGTGTAGGGAAATTTGGTAACAAATGAGAGATCTAATTATGAATTTGATCACCTGAGTAGATATCTTCGACGTTAAGGATCCCGTACAACTGTACGAAATCGAATTCGGGCGAGTAGAACTCTCGAAACTGATCTTAGCATGAACAGATAGTTTCTGATTGTCATGGGTTGAATGTGTGTTGTGAAATGGGGGTTTGGGACTCTAATTCTGACATTCTATCTCCACGCAAGCCACCAGGGTGGGGCCGCTATGGCGGGACGGAGTCCGCCGTAGCGGGCCAGTCGCGACTTAAGACAAAAATAAACCCCAAAAATATTTTATTCTGCAATTTTCGTTCTTGTGAGCCAAGGGACGAACCAGGGCAAGTTGTTGATAGTTTTCCACTTCTTCTAGCACTAAAGGAAATGATTTTACTCCCTTAATCCGTATTTAGATCCGTAGAACTTAGATTCTTGGGTAATTATTGTTGGGGAAAGGTTTTGAATTGAAGTTAATGGTGGAAAAAGCCCTAAAATTGGTATTGGGATCTTGGGTTTGGCCTAGGGTTGAGGATTTCGATTGTAATACGGGTAATTAGGCCTCGTTTATTGATCCTTGCATTAATTTGTTATTTGTAGACCTACAACAAGTGGAAAGAATCTGGAAAGGAAAGAATCAAAGTTCTTAGGGGGATTCAAGCTTTGTTTCGAGGTAGGTGATGGTTTGATTTCATGTTTGCGTGATATATGTTTGTGATTACTTCATTGTGATGCATGTATGTACGGGAATGAAGCATTGCGATTAAACCTAATGAAATGAGAACAAATGATTAAATGTATGTCATGATTCAACACATGATTGTATGATTTTGAGAATGTACATATTTGTGTAATTGTGATTGTGGTTATGTTGAATGGATTAGATGTCACGTTCCGACACACTAACTTGGATCGGGTGCCATGGTCCGATGCATATATGGGATCGGATGTCACGTCCGGCACACTAACTCAGATCGGGTAGCACGTTCCGGTACACTAATAGTTTGGGTGTGGGTACCATGAGAGGACCATTAAATTGTCATAACTACTTGTTAAAGAAAATGTGGAATTGTAAGTTGTTCATGATTGATAATCGGTATATGTATTTACATTCTGTGCATGTCATGTTTATATCGTTATGATTATTGATATATGTTGTGGTTACTGGAATATCCGTGTGATCCTACCAGTACAGTGTGGTTGTGTACTAATTCTGCACTTGCTCCTTTTTTTTTTGAGTATAGGGCATCTTCAGGCGGCTACTGACAGACCTCATCTAGGAGAGTAGTGATCGCGACCGAATTTGAAGGGTGCGCCAGTTTTTTTAGGCTGCCATGGAGTTCTCTTTCTTGTCATCCCTTGAGACTTAGACTATTTAGTTAATTCATATGTTAGATTGGGTTGTACCCATTTTTCTTAGACTTGTTGAACTTTAAATGTTTTGGTACATTGACTTTCAGGTTCTAGGGGTGTTTTCCACTATGTTTTAGTATCGAATTGTTAGACTTCTGGAATTTATGAGAATTCCACTTTATTTTCTACATTTAAATATGCTTCCGTATCTTTAAATGTGTAGCTTTTGGGTTAGCTGATTAGTATTAATGGTTCTCCCACCGGAGGGTTAGTGTGGGTGCCAATCACGATGGTCTGGGTCTTGACAGAGTTGGTATCAGAGCCCTAGGTTTGTTGATCTTGGTGTACCAAAACGAGTCTAGTAGAGTTTTGTGGAACGGTATAGAGAAGTATGTACTTTTCTTCTAGAGGCTATAGAACTTTAGGAAATTTCTTTATTTTCTCGTCTTCTTTCGTTCTATAACTTGATTCCAATTGGTATCTGGTGATCCAAATTGCTATCTAACCTCTTTCATTCTTCTGTCCGCAGATGGTTAACACTAGGTTCAACGACGTCAGTCCCGTAGCTCCCGTCAACGATCTAGCTAAGGAATCCACAGGGAGAGGTCGCAGTTGAGGCAGGGGTGGAGGATGAGCAACGGGCAGAGGCCGAGGTTATAACAACATATGAAATTAATCAAAATGAATCGAGAAGAACAATTCAATAAATAAAAATGGAACAACAACCGCTAAAGAAAGAAAACATAAGTCATCAGAAAAATAAAATAAAATAAAGAAAATGAACCACCAACAGTGACAAGGTTATTAGAGATAAAATCAACGAGCAAAAAAAAAAAAGGAAAGAAAGAAAAAAGAAAACTAGAGCAGCCATGTAAAATAAAAACTAAAAGATGAAAAAACAAATATTAAAATCAGAATATTGCCTTCTATTATTGAGTAGTTGGAAATTTGGAAGTTTGTTTCATTCCTCCATTCACTTAATTAATTTATGCAATTAATGTGATAATTACTCCATCCGTCCCTAATTACTTGTCCATATTTCCTTTTATAGTTGTCCCTAATTACTTGTCCATTTCGACAAATCAACAAAGGATAATTTTTTTTTACCTATTATACCCTCAATTAATTACTTTGAAAAAGGTAAAATTTCTTGAAAATATTAAGTTTTTAATTCATTCACTTCATAATTAATAGGGGTAAAATGGTAAACTAACTATGTCAATTATTGATTTCTTAATAGGTGTGTCAATTCAAAAGTGGACAAGTAATTAGGGACAGAGTGAGTATCTTTTATTACTCCCTCTGTCATTTTTTATTTGTTTAACTAATTATTTTTTACAAATAAAAAAAAGAAAATATTTTTTAACTATTATACCCTCAATTTATTTAGAGATTTAATGTTTTTAAAAAAAGTAGAACCTCTTTTAATGAGTAAAGTAATATGAAATTCTATCAATTAATAGGGGTAAAATGGTAAACTCACTATGTAAATTATTATTTTCTTAATAGGTGTGTTAAGTAAAAAATGGACAAGTAAATAGGACAGCGGGAGTATCAAATAAGGAAAAACGTCAAATATGTCATCGAACTTTGATAAAAGGGTTATCTATACCATCTGTTAAAAGTTTGGCTCATCTATGCCATTTTCTGTTTGAGAAAAGGATCATACATGTCATTATTTGTTAATGAAAAACAGTTTCGATTTTGCAAAACCATTTCTACAGGTGGTCAATTATCATTCGGTCACATCATTAAATTAAGTAATTTTTAAAAGGAAAAGGAATCAAATATTCCATCAAACTTTGAGAAAAGACCCATTCTATGTTATCCGTTAAGAGTTTGACTCATCTATATCATTTCAGTTAACAAATAATGACATGGATGAGCCTTTTCTCTAACAGAAATGACATAAATAAACCAAACTTTTAAGGGAAAATTTTCAAAATAGCAATATTTTAGCTTCTTATGAGACCCCTTAGCAACAGTTTCACTATTTATTTAAAATGTCAATATTTTAGTTTGTTAAGTTCTGATTTATGTATTTTTTTTATTTTGATTAATATGAAAGAATACAAATATTAAACAATAGAAAATCATGAGACAGAATATTTAAGAAAAATTTAAAACAATTTAAATTTAAAATCAGTTATATATTGAAGGAGCATATGTCGCCACTATTTGGCCTAACGCTTTTTTTCCTCTGTTGCTTAAAAATTCCAGTTTTTGAAAACAATATTTTTCCTTACAAATCATTACACTGATCTCATCCAATCTTCTTCGCTTTGTATTCGACATATGTTTGAAACTAAGGTTTAGAAAATTCACTACTAAAAAGTATACAGTTCAACGGAATTCACAATAGTTCGACATAAACTAAGGTTTACATAATCAGATATAAAAAAACGTTGGTACAGATTAATAATGAATACAACTCTTTTGACATTATAGTTCAATTACACAAAAAAATACAACTTTGAAATTTATATAATATATAAATACAAATTAATTGTAAATTAAGTTGTTATTGAAAATACAATTTTGGTGAATACATAATACATATAATAAGTTGTATTTATTAGTTTAGTTAAGTTAGTAGTCTTGTAATTGATATCTTATAGAGTGGAATTGGTTTTCTAATTTCTAATGCCCTCTGTTTTGGAAATTAAACTTGTTTGAACTACTTAGAATATGTACAATTTAAAATAAAAAAACTGTTGGTATAGATTAATAACGAATACAAATATTTTGGCATTATAGTTCAATTACGCAAAAAAAAAAATAACAGTTTTGAAATATATATAATATATAAATACAAATTAGTTGTAAATTAAGTTGTTATTGAAAATACAGTTTTGGTGAATACATAATACATATAACAGTTGTATTCGAAAAATATAAATACAAATTAGTTGTAAATTAAAATGTTATTGAAATACCTTTGCGGTGAATACATAATACATATAATAAGTTGTATTATACACCATAATCGGTGATTTTAAACAACAAATCTAAATGAATAATGGAAATTACCTTGCCAATCAAGAAATCTCTTGAATTAATAAAGAGATTTCGTTTAACAATCGAGAAAATTTCTTGAATTAAAATATATATTTTGCTGAACAATTTGTCAGCACCTTGAGGAAAGAGAATCTGAAAACGTCAAAAAAGGGATAGAAACGTGAAAGACAGGGGTAGAAAAGTAAAAGGTGCAGAAGGAAGGTTAATGGGTATTGGTTTAATTATTTTTTTAAAAACGGTTATTGATTTAGAATTTGATCCGATATAGGACTGTTTTCATAAATAAAATTAATTTTAAATACTAAAATCTGAATACATATTATTTTCTAAAATATTGTCATTCTGACATTTTTAAATAAATATTTTAATGTGTTGTTATTTTGACTAATTATATTAGGTATTGTGACTTAATTGCTAATTTCCCCAACTTTTAATAGATGACATAAATGAATCTTTTTTCTCAAAATTCGATGACATATTCAAACCTTTTTTTTTACCAACTATATATTAACACCATACAAGAGTAATCTCTAAACTTTTGACAAAAAGGTTCATTTCTAGCTTTTATTTGTCACCAAAGTAACAAATTATACATGATATCAAATGATTACACAAGTTATGCCAACTACTTAGTCTAAGAAATGAAGCGAAATTAGTGAATTAACCAAACAATTGTATTTATCTTACTTTTATTTTTAGACCACTTCAAAAAGAATATTTTAAATTATTTTTTGGTAATTTTTTAATTTTAATTTTTTACGTATCATGTTTAAAACCATAAAATTAAAGAACATTTTTTACTTTCTTAAACTCCGTATTAAGTCAAACAGAAAAAACAAATTAAAATAGAGAGGGAGTAAATCATATTTGTGTAACTTACAAAAATGACTATAGTTTTAGGGTTATTAGATTGGAATAGCTATAAGTATGATATTTTAAAAAAAAATAGCTACACTTTGTGTCAAAATGGCTATATTCCATGCATATATTGTTTTTTTTAAATACAAAAATACATCCAAATTAAATTCCCCACTAAATAAGGCAAATATGTTAATGTAACTGTCATTCCTTTACTTCATCCCTTAAATCCCTTAATTTGACACTTTAAATTAGCGATAATCACATTATGACCACTACCCTATAGGTTTCTCATCAGTTTAAAAATAAAAATTATTTTTAATCTTTCTTCTTCAGATTTCGCCTAACAAAATTCAATTCCATGGCAACTATCATAGTGTTGATGCAGCATTTCGGAAAATGGAGCGAAGAGAATTGCTATGTAGAATATAGTATTGACGAGATAGTGTTGAAGGAATATAGGAATTTTTTTCAAAATGTCAATATTTTAGCATTTAATAGGACCTCTTAGCCACATTTTCAATATTTATTAAAAATGTCAATATTTTCTTTTGTTATAGGGCTGATATGTATTTTTTTCATTTGTTTAATTTTAAATAATACAATTAGTTAATAACAGAAAGGAGAAAATCATGAGAGAGAATATTTTAAAAAATTTTAAACTGAGATTTAAATAGAGAGATATTGAGATACATTTGTGAGGACAAAAATTCAAAACTTTTGATGGCATACAGTTAGAATAAATGCAAATAAAAAAGAAATACAAACAAAAATTATGTAGTTTTCCAGATAATCAGCTAGAAAGATACTATGATGAACTACTAACTTTGTATCCACTGTCGAGGTTGAATACAATTTGATGACAAAAATACAAAACTAGTAGGCATACAGTTAGAATAAATACACAATCAGAAGCAATATAACAAAAAATATGTTGTATTCCACATAATCCCCACAAAATAATAGTATGTACTACAAAAGTTGTATCTAAACAAAAGTTATGTTGTATTCCACAAAATCAGCTGCAAAGGTACTACTGTGAACTACTGACTTTGTATCCACTTCTGAGGATGAATACAATTTGATGAAATAAATACAAAACTAACAGGCATACAAATACAAGAAATACATAAATATGTTGTATTCTACAGATTCCCAACAAAATGATATTATGAACTACAAAAGTTGTATCCAATTCATAGTATGTAAATAAAATGAAGATAATATTACAAAACTTGATAGCATACGGTTAGAATGAATACAAAATTTATGTATAAAAATCAATGAAAACTGATGAATACACTGTAGTTTTGTTATGAGTTGTATCCAAGCATAAGCAATTTTTTTTTACAAGGGAATACATATTATGTTCCCAGATTATTTAAATTTGAAAGTGTAACGACCTGTTCCCGTCGTTATAGAAAAGCCAGCAGAGGAAAATTTGGTGCCGAAAAACTTTTTCGTGGTATTTGGATTTTTCCAACCTTGTCCAAATTTGGATGAAATAGTAGTCTTTGAGGTGTAGAGAAATCTGGTAACAATCGGGTGAATCTCTTATGGTTTTGATTACATGAGTAGTTAGATAACTCGTTAAGGAATCCGTACGACTTTACGAAATTGAATTCGGGAGAGTAGAACTCCCGAAATCGATCTTAGCATAAAGGGTATTTTCTGATCGTCGTGTGTTAGAGGTGTGTTGTGAAATGAGATTTTGGAATTCTTTTAATTAGGTCTCCGGTTTCGTTTGGACCGCTTTGGTGGCGGGTACGACGAGACTCAAAATCGTAGACGAAAGAAGAATAGCTCGTTGTTACGCTGAAGCCGCTGGGGTGGGGGTTTTGGTCGCTTTGGCGGGGCCGCTACAACGTGGTGAGGGCAACTGCAGCGGGACCGACGTGACTTAAAGTCGTAAATAAACTCCTAGATGACCTTATTTGGCAGTTTTCGAATTTTAGAGCTAAGGAACGACCCCAAGCGACTCTTAGTCATTTTTCACCATTCTTGAGTCTAAAGATAAGTTTTTCACTCCCCTAATCCATTTTTCAATCCATAGAACGTAATAGAATGGGTGAATATTGATGGGGGAAGGTTTTGTTATAGATTCTATGGTGGAAACAACCCTAATTTGGATTATTGGGATCAAGGGTTTGATCTAGGGTTCATAGAATTGTTAGTAATCCAGGTAGTTAATGATTGTTTATTGATTCCCGTATTATATTGATTGTTTGTAGTCCAAGAACAAGTGGAACGAATCTGGAAAGGGAAGGATCAAGTTTCTTAGGGTTTCAAGCTTGTTTCGAGGTAGGTGATGGTTGTGATTCTATGATTGTGTGATGTATGATTGTTCTTGCTTCATTATGATTCTCGTATGTATATGAACGTTGCAATGTTGATCACACTTGTTGTAACTGAGATAATGAATAATGATTGCCATGGATCACCTCTTGTTGTATAATTGTGAGAATATACATTGTGATTGTGATTGTGATGTGTGAATGGAATCGGTTGCCACGTTTTGGCATAACTAACATGGATCAGATTGCCACGTTCCAGCATAAATATGGGATCGGTTGCCACGTTCCGGCATGCTAACTTTTGAGTTTAGGTTCCATGAGAGGACCAATGATGTGATATAAAATGTGAAACTGATCGTTGTTCGTAATTGTTGATAATGTTGTATATGTTGATATATATGCATGTGATTATATTGTTGTCTTGACTTGTTTATGTTGCACTAGTGGGATAGCCGCGTGATCCTACCAGTACACTGTGATTGTGTACTGATTCTGCACTTGCTCTTGTTTTTGGTTGAGTACAGGGCATCTTCAAGCGGCTACTGACAGACCTCGCTTAGGAGATTAGTGATCGTCACTTCGAATTCAAGGGTGAGCCAATTCTTCCGGGCTGCCATGAGATTCTCTTTCTTCTATGTCCACCATTTTCGGACTTAGACCTTTATTTTAGTTAGTTCATTAGTATGGGGTTGTATCCCTTTTTGTTTAGACTTGGATCATTTGTTAGATGTTTTGGTACATTGACTTTCAGGTTCTAGGTTATTCTTCCGCATTGTTAGTTATTATTGTTAGAGTTCTGTTAGAGTTTATGGGAACTCTATTTTTATTTCCTTAGTGTTTGATTTAAATGCCTTAACTTTTAGATTATTTGGTTGGTTTGGGTTATAGTAGTGGTTCTCCCACCAGAGTGTTAATGGGGTGCCAATCACGACGGTCTGGGTCGTGACAAAGTTGGTATCAAAGCCTAGGTTCGTTGATCTCGATGTACCAAAATGAGTCTAATAGAGTCTCGCGGAATGGTACAGGGACGCCTTTACTTTTCTTCGAGAGGCTATAGGACTTTAAGAAATTTCTCTATTTTCCTCTTGTCTCATTTCGTGCTATGACTTGATTCCAATTGGTATCTGTCGATTCAAATTGGTATCTAACCTCCTTCACTCTTCTATCCGTATATGGTTAATACTAGGTATAACGGTGTTAGGCCCGTAGCTCCTGTCAATGCTCCAGTTGAGGAATCTGTAGTGAGAGGTCGCGGTCGAGGCATGGGTAGAGGCCGTGGGACAGTAGCGCCTGCTGTGAATGAGGTACTGATTGATAATGTTCCTATGAATGAGAACCCTCCTGCGCATAATGAGGAGATAGAAGAGGATATTGAGGTTGGAGATGTTGAGGAAAATGGACAAGAGGAATGGTGCCAACAGAGACTGCGGTTGTTCGTCCCATCGATCTGGTGTTAGCTCAACAGATTATGGCGTTCTTGAAAGGGTTGGCTGGTCCTGGAATGCTTCCATTTGCTCAAGCAACTCAAGCTCCTACTAATCCTCCTATTGCTAGCACTGCGCCCAAGACGGGTGGAAATGTAGTTACTGAAGATTTCTTCCGTCCTTTGTTGGGTTCCGTTATGACCGATAATGAGCATGACATGTTGACTAAGTTTTTGAAGCTTAAGCCTCCGGTAATTCTTGGTTCTGAAACTGAAGATGCTTATGAGTTTATCTTAGACTGTTATGAGAGGCTGCATAAATTGGGTATTGTTCACCAACACAGGGTTGAGTTTGTGTCTTTCCAACTTCAAAGGGAGGCTAAGCAATGGTGGAGAGCTTATATGGAGTGCAGATCTTCTACTTTATCTCCACTTACTTGGACCCAATTTTATGCTTTGTTTCTAGAAAAATATGTGCCTAGAACCTTAAGGGATCGTAAGAAAGATGAGTTGATGGCGTTAGAGCAAGGTGGTATGTCTGTGGCTGCTTAAGAGGCCAAGTTCCATGCTTTGACTAGATATGCTACTCAATTGGTGACTATTGAGGAGGAGAGGATCCGGTTATTTATTAAAGGACTAAATTCTGAGTTGCAAGTATTATCTGTTCATATGACTTCTGCTGGGAGGAGTTATAATGAGGTGACAGACTATGTTAAGAAAGTGGAGGGGGTGAGGCGAGACGGTCAAGCTAGGCTTGGGCAAAAAGGGCAAAAAATTCGGGTAACTTTCAAGGCTCTTACTCTAAGGGGTCTGGAAGGCCAACACTTGCAGCCAAGCTAATTCAGTTCGCTATGCCCGCCTCTACAAGTAACTACTCGGGAACTCCATCTTATAATTTTCAGGATAGTCAGAGTGTCGTGCCTTCGACGGGCAGCAAATCATCTTTTGATCGTACTTGCTACAACTGTGGTGAAACCGGACACATGCAGAGAGATTGTCCCAACCCACGTGTGTTAGATTCCGCGCAGCAGCAACAGTCTAGAGCAGTGTACCCACGGGGAATGGTAATAATGGTAGAGGACGTCCACAAGGTGGGAGATGAGGTAATCAGCGAGGCCGTTAAGGTAGAGGAAATGGTAATGGTAATTGAGGTAAGGGTAATACGCAACCAGGCAGTGAAGTGGCTCGTCTTGATGATAGAGCTCAGTGTTATGCTTTTCTGGGCAAGAATGAGGCGGAGGCGTCCGACGTGGTGATCACATGTACCATTCTTGTCTGTGACCGGATGGCTAACGTGTTATTTGATTCGGGTTCTACTTATTCTTATGTATCTGTGCGATTTGCCTCCGAGTTTGATATGATTTGTGGTTTACTTGATGCCCCTATTCGTGTTTCTACCCTAGTTGGAGAGTTAGTCATAGTTACCCATGTCTATCGTGCTTGACCTATTTTGTTTATGGGATTTCAAACTTGGGCTTGACTTAGTGATTTTGGATATGATTGGCTTTGACATAATCTTAGGCATGACTTGGTTGTCCCCCTATTATGCTGTGCTTAATTGTAATACTAAGTCTGTAACTCTAGAAATTTCGGGAAGGGAAAAATTTATAGTGGGAAGGGGTGTACAAGCCTAAGCAAGCTAAGATTATATCCTCCATTCGGGCTAGTAAACTAGTAAAGCAGGGTTGTTTGGCTCATATTAGGGATGTTGAGATTGAAGCCCCATCCATTGAGTCTATTCCTGTGGTGTTTGAGTTTAGTGAAGTGTTTCCTAATGACTTACCTGGTATGCCTCCAAATAGAGATATAGATTTTTGCATTGATTTAGAGCTTGGTACGCGCCTCAATTCTATCTCTCCATATCGCATGGCTCCGGCAGAATTAAGAGAGCTTAAGGCTTAAATCCAAGAGCTCCTTGATAAGGGATTTATTCGCCCTAGTGCTTCCCCATGGGGTGCTCCAGTTTTGTTTGTTAAGAAAAAGGATGGTAGTATGATCATGTGTATAGATTACCAGCAATTAAATAAAGTCACTATTCGAAATAGGCACCCCTTGCCTAGAATAGATGATCTCTTTGACCAATTGCAAGGTGCAACGGTTTTTTCTAAGATTGATCTAAGATCCGTTACCATCAATTGAAGATTAGACCTGAGGACGTGCCCAAGGTGGCATTTAGAGCTCTTTATAGGCAGTATGAGTTTTTGGTTGTCTTTTGGTTTTACCAATGCGCCTGCAGCTTTGATGAGTTTGATGAACGGGGTGTTCAAACCATTTCTTAATTCGTTCGTTATAGTCTTTATTGATGATATTTTGGTATATTCGAAGAGTGAGTAAGAGCATGCCAACCATCTTCATAGTGTTTTGGGTGTTCTTGGGAAGCAAACGCTTTATGCTAAATTTTCTAAGTGTGAATTTTGGTTGAAATCGGTTGCATTTTTGGGGAATGTAGTTTCAAAAGAAGGGGTAATGGTTGATCCCCAAGATATTAAGGCGGTTAAAAATTGGGTTCGACCAAGTTCTGTGACAGAAGTTAGGAGTTCTGTGGGGCTCGCTAGCTACTATCGTCGATTTGTGAAATTTTTTCTTCTATTGCCACTCACTTGACTAATTTGACCAAAAATGAGATACCATTTGAATGGACTGAAAAATGTGAGGAGAGCTTTCAAAATCTCAAGACCCTCTTGACCACCGCACTTATTCTAGCATTACTGATCGAATGTAAAGATTATATTATTTATTGTGATGCTTCACATTCTGGTTTGGGTGCTGTGTTGATGCAGGATAAGAATGTTATAGCTTATGCCTCGCGTCAATTGAAGGTGCATGAGAGGAATTATCCAACGCACGATTTAGAGTTGGCAGCGGTAGTGTTTGCTCTTAAGGTTTGGCGGCATTACCTCTATGGTGTTAAGTGTGAGGTATTTACTGATCATCGTAGTTTGCAGCTGACTTCACATATCAGGACATTACTTCGGTTCAAGTGCCAAAGATCGCGTGTAGTGATATAACCCAACCAACGGTTGGGATCGTTCTCACGGGGAGTGGTTTTGAGAATTAATAGAAAAGTAAAATTTAGTTCTAATTAGTCATAGCTATAAACGTTATCGAATACCAACATACTAAATCTAAGGGGTGACACAAGCGTCAATTATCAACGGGGGTTTGTATTAACTAATTAACAAAAATGACAAAAATATAAGGACACAAGATAGGGAGATGGAATTCTTGGGATGTGATAGGAATATGGGATAAAAGCACTATCGGGTAAAATGCTATTGATAGTACATCGCTGATATTTGTAACTAGGCTAGACTTTAGTAGGGTAAATTCTACTCTCGAGCAACTTACCCAAATCAACTCGATTTCTCTCGAACACCGAGTTGCCGCTTTTTAAACACAACCTCCGCCTTAGCCCATTCACTCTCTTGAGTTGAAAGTGTGGGAGAGGGCCTAGGATTCACTCTCTCGAGCTGAACCCACGATGACCCAATAACCACTAGCTATTGATTTAGTAGTCTTAGTTTTAAAACTTCTCTCTCGAGCAAGCCAAAAACACTAAGATGAAGTCGTATTTGCAACTACAGTCTCATTAAGTTCAAACACAACTACTAAACGAAATACACATTTAAACAATAAATATACCAACAATAAGCAACACCCAACAGTAAAATTTTAACCCATATTCACAAAATCACATCCCAAGAATTGAGGTTTTAGCTAGACATAGATAAAAGAAAGAAAATGATACCAAATCGAAGTAACATCAACTGGGTATGATTTATATTCACTTTAAACGAGTCTAAGATGAAGAATCTTCAACAGCCACTTCCAATTTCTTGGAATTGGAAGTCTTCAAATCTTCAAAAGCTAAGCAAAATATTCTCTACTTGAAAACTTAGAAGATAAAATGTTTTATCTGAAAAATTGCCTACTAAAATAAAAATTCAAACTAGTATTTATAGTTGTCAAAAAAATGTGATGCGAAGGATCACTCGCCGCAGTTAGTCGGGATCGCCGATGCATTCGGTGATCCGCCCCTTGGTCTGCTTCATCGCCTTTCACCTCTTGCCTTTAGCATGTTTGCATTCTGAATCATTGGGCGATATAGTACTGCTTCACGAAACTATTCGGTGACATGCCAATTTCTCCTTTTCATTGCCGACTTGATATTTTCCTTCAGGGCTTAGCACACTAGAACTTTGGGTGAGGTTAAGGCCTTTCAGTGACTCACCGAATGCATTAGGCGATCCTCATACCTTCTTTTCTTCGTCTTTTCGGCCGTTTTGTTCCTTTTTTCCAAGTAGTGTCCATGCTTTGCCTCAAACTCCAACAAGTGAAGTGTAACGACCCGAGAGCACCCCCTAGTCGTTGCCGGCGTATTCCACCTCTCGGTGGTCTTATACGAGCCCTTAGCATTTGTCATAGCATTTATCATAGAAAAATAGCGGAAAATTTAAAACTTTTTCATAATATAACACAAGACTTAAATGTCACCTCATTTAAACCTTTAATACAAAAATTGGAGTACTACGTCTCAAGGTAGCCATCTTAAAACTTGACTACAACACAAGAGGGACACAACCCTTACAATACAAAAGAAACTACTTTCTAGTACATAGAACTTAAGGAAACTCTTTAACATAAAGGTCCTTGAATCTTTAAGGACACACCCGAACTTGGGAATAGTAAGCCAAGCTCATCACTTCTAGGAAAGACCCTTTAGTCACCATCACCTACACTTGGTGTAAAAAGATGAAGAAGAATGGTGTTAGTACAAGAATGCACTAAGTATGATAACCATGCAAAACATGCTTTTAAAAGGACATTTAGTTGGAAACTATGCATCATGCCTTTTTAGAGAAACTTCAAGAACATTTAGTACAATAGGAACAATATAAACCACATACATCATCATACACATGGAACCCATTCATAATTGCACA
>NW_006239088.1:496680-497424 GCF_000226075.1 Solanum tuberosum | reverse complement strand
TTAGGGATTCTAGACCACACACCCACACTTCATCATAGGAGACAAGGACACATTCAACATTGAATAGGTACTCCTAACATGTACATGATCAAACATTCATATAGGGGTCATATAGGTAGGGGTCATTCCACAATAGTACCTAACATAATCAATCATGTAGACCACACCTTATCCCTAGCATTATCATTCACGTTTTACTCCTCATCATCAACACACTTTAAACATCATGCTAGCATTGTGAATTTCATACATAACCTTCATAGCATAACTTCATAAACATATGCATCATAATCATCAATTCACTTCACATCTATTGCCTTCAAGGCCATGATCTCAACATGTATAGATAGACAAGAAGTGAACACCTCCACCATAAGTGGATCACGCCACCAACATAAATTTTCATACTATAGACTAGAAGTTAGGTCAACTTACCAATTCTCCAAGCCATGATCACTATGGATCAATCCTCAACAATTCATAATCAATTGACATAGGTAGCAATAGGAATCAACAATCCGTATATGTTTTGCTCGTTTCTGAATGTTGTTCTTCTGGATCATTATTATTTATTTCATCAATTCCTATTTCAGGTAGATTATCTTGATTTTCTTCTAGTTGTAATTTTTCTTTAAATCTTTTTATCTCATCTGTTAGTTTTGCTTCTCGTTCTTTTTCTTTCTGTTTTATTTCATACATTTCTTTTAATATTGCCAATTCTTTTTCTAATTCTAATATTTTAGT
>NW_006239088.1:486591-496082 GCF_000226075.1 Solanum tuberosum | reverse complement strand
CCAAATTACCCCTCACTTAGTTGGACCTTTTTAGACAAGTCTAACTTGAGTTTTATTTTCGCAGATTTCGTCGGGAAACAAGTTCGTGACGCGTAGGTGTTCCCACAAGTTTTCATAAATTAAATCTGATATAGTAGAGTCTGCGACATGTCCGCGATGCGGACCAAACATTTGGCCTTTGGTGGAGCTAGTCCGCGACACAGACATGCTCCCTCCAAGCACAACTTCAAGCTGCTTGGCAGCTTGCTTGGCCAAGGTTGGGGTCCTCCTCGGGGACCCTTAGGGTGGCCCCCGGGGTGTCGTATCCAAACGTTTTGACCCTAAAAACATTTATTAAGACACTAGGGTAACCTCCACTAATTTTAGAGTCCAAACAACACATTAAAACATGAACAACATACTTGAACACACCAACACGTAAAAGACTAGTTTCCGAACGTCTTGGTCGTCCCTTGACGTTTGACTTCCAAACTCATTAAAACTGACTAAAAAGGCTATTCTTCATTATTTTGACAAGTTATAAATGCATAAAACCCATGTGAGGCTCTACTTTATCCTACTTTATTTTGAGGGTCGTTACATGATGTATTAACATCAAAGGCCTGCATGTTTATTTCAGAGACTGCAAATTCCGGAATGGAAGTGGGAAAGAATAGCCATGGATTTTGTGGTTGGTCTTCCCGATACATTGGAGAGGTTTGATTCTATTTGGGTAGTGGTTGATAGATTGACTAAGTCAACCCATTTTATTCCGGTAAGAATAGAGTATAATGCTGAACAATTGGCTAAAGTGTATGTGAAAGAGATAGTGAGGTTGCATGGGGTGCCCCTCTCTATCATCTTATATAGTGGTACCCAATTCACATCCAAGTTTTAGAGGAAATTGCATGATGAATTGGGCACACAACTCACCTTTAGTACAACCTTTTATCCACAGATGGATGGACAATCAGAGAGGACTATTCAAGTATTGGAACACATGTTGAGGGCATATGTGATTGATTTCGGATGGCATTGGGATAAGTTCTTACCTTTGTGTAAATTCTCCTATAATAATAGTTATCACTCCAGCATAGATATGACACCATTTGAGGCACTCCATGGGAGGGGATGTAGATCACCCATAGGATGGTATGAGGCTGGAGATGTGAAACCTTTGGGGGTTGATTTAGTGAAGGATGCCCAAGATAAGGTGATGAGTATACAAGCTAAGTTTCTAGCAACCCAGAGTAGACAAAAGAAGTATGCGGATCATAAGGTAAGAGACATGGAATTTCAATCCGGTGAAAATGTTCTTCTTAAGGTATCACCCATGAAAGGGGTGATGAGATTTGGTAAGAAGGGTAAGCTAAGTCCTAGATACATTGGTCCATTTGAAATTCTTGAATGTGTGGGACCGATGGCGTATAGATTGGCTTTACCTCCTAATTTATTGAGTGTTCATCCGGTGTTTCATGTATCCATGTTGAAGAGGTATCGTGGTGACGAGGATTATTTCATTAAGTGGGACTCAATTGTGTTAGACAAGGACCTCCTATATTAGAAGGAATCGATTGCAATCCTTGATCGTGATGTACACAAGTTGAGGACCAAGGAGATTAAGTCCGTGAAGGTTCAATGGAAGCATCGTCCAGTTGAAGAAGCTACTTGGGAGACTGAGAGGGACATGCGAGAGAAGTATCCCCAATTGTTCGTCAATTCAAGTACTACTTCATTCTTTTCTTAGCCTACTTTTCTTAAATTTTGTCACTCAGGGACGAGTGATGGGTAAATTTGTATCTATTGTAACGACCCGTTCCAGTCGTTATAGAAAAGCCAGCGGGGGAAAATTTAGAGCCTGAAAACTTTTTCGTAGTATTTGGATTTTTTCAACCTTGTCCAGATTTGGACGAAATCGTAGTCTTTGAGGTGTAGAGAAATCTGGTAACAATTAATATATCGTGAGTTTATGGTATTTTTAATACATTTCACTTAAGAGTTGTGTGTGTCTAGGGACTTTTGTATTAGTTTTATGTGTTTTGCAGGAAATATGTTTGGATGCAGAAATAAAGAGACAACTGAAAGATGTGCAGAAAAGGGCATCTACGGAGGTGATCTACGAACTGTAGGTCCATTGACCCTCAATAGATGGTGATCGTAGATCAACAGGCAAGGAAAATCTGACCAAGTATGGAACCACGGTGGCCATTGACGGTCCGTAGATTGATCTACGGACCGTACTGCTGAGCCGTAGAATGATACTGCGAGGGTTCCAGTACCTGATTTTTGAAGATTCTATGTATGGAGCTACGGAGAGGGATTCGATGGACCATAGATCGATCTACGATACGTACTGGTGGTCCGTCATTTGCTTCAAAGAAGTTGAGTTTTGGAAGCTGAAAATATTGCCCAAGTCCTGGGTGACAGAAGGGACTCACGGACCGTAGATCCATTGACGGACCATGAGTCAGTCTCGTGGAATGAAGATGCGTACCTGAACATAATTTCCTTATTTCGTTTCCTTTTTAGTTAGGACTTATTTTTCTTTATATAGGGCATGTAAACCTCATTTTTGGGGGTGGGACTTTATTACTTTAGTTCTACTTTGTGACTTTGGATTTATTTGCAAACCTAGAAATTCTTGATCTCCTAAGTGGGTTTTAAAGGTTTTGGTTTTGAAATTCAAGTGGAAATTTGGGGTTTGTTATTCTCAATTACATAAGTTCATAGTTCTTTCATCTAAAACAATGAATTGTGTTCATATGATTATGGGTAACTAAACTCCACAACTAGGGTTGTGGGAACCATGAGCGATTAAAAAAGTATTAATAGTAAATAAGCAATTCTTGAATAGTGTTTTGCATGCGTTGATAATTATTTCTTTTAAAAGTCTTTTTAACAGTGTGCAACGTTAGAACTCGCCTTGTTGCTACTTGCCGGACCAAAGAGGTAATCAACAAAAAAAGAATTATCAACATAGATTTAGTGCGATACTGTCTAATAGTCTAGTGTCGATTGGTGCGATGTAATAACTAAGCCACACATCGATGTGATGTCTAATATGAGATAAAGGTAAGGTTTAGTCAATTATACACACGTAGTCGGACCAATGTGCGGGGTGAAATTCTTTAGATGCTGGACCAAGGATTTAGAAATACCTAGCTTACCACTTTGCATGTAGTACACTAGGAAAGTATTGCTATTTCTAGGATTACTGCGTTATGAGCTTGTGGGGAACACGTATACCCTAGTTAATTTTCTCATCTTTGATAACAACCAAAATTGACTTTTGTTTACTGATTACTTACTGAATTCTTACAATTTGTTTCACAAACCCCCCTTTTTAATTACTTGTTTCTAGAAGTAGTTTGACTAAACGAATATAATTGCTGGTTAAAGTTAAGTCTAAACCATTTTCCTCGTGGGATCGACCCCAACCTACAAGTTGGGTTCTTTACTTGATAACGATCGCTTATACTTCTTTAGGGATGTGTAATTTGAGCGTATCAAATTTTGGCGCCTCTGCCAGGGAATTTGGCTTTTAGATTTATTTTAACTACCTTATTGAACTTTAGTCAAATATTTCCTAATTTTTCTGTCTTTTTATTTGTCTCTCTCAGGTTCTGACTCCAGTGTATGCCAAGTACACGGAACCAGGGTGAATCACTTACTCCTTATGATCCAGAGTTGAACCGAACTTTGCGAAGAATGAACAATCAAGGAGTTCAAGTTAATCCTATCGGAGGCAATCTAGGTGATGAAGTTGAGTTGCAACCTCCGAGGGTAGTTAGTAGGGACAACTAGTTTCCAGCGGAAAATCAATTGGGAAATGCATTGAGGGTGCAGGGTCCACCAGGCCCACAACTTCATGACTACTATAGGGGCAACGTCAATATTGCTGGCTCTGATAGACCTCTTGTCCTATTCCCTGCGCCTCCGGGGAACACATTTGTGGGGACTAGTAGCTTGATGGAGATGCTTACAGCAAGGGGCTTGTTCTCGGGGTTGCCAATGAAGGACCCATATGCTCACATAGCCAAGCTAAGGGTGGTTTGGAAGAGCTGTGTAGGTCGACCAGACTTGGATATAGATGTCATCGGATTGCGAGTGTTCCCTCTATCACTGATAGGCGATGCTGCTGTATGGTTCACTGAGCTTCCTTATAATTCAATCTTCACATAGGACCAACTGAAGGATGTGTTCTTAGCAAGATATTATCCAGTGTCCAAGAAGCTCAATCACAAAGATAAGGTCAACAATTTTGTGGTATTACTTCGAGAGTCTGTTAGTAGCTCTTGGGAAAGATTCATTGCGTTTGTAAGAGGTGTTCTGAATCACCGTATTGATGATGAGTCGCTGAAGGAATATTTCTATCGAGGTCAGGATGACAATAATAAAGCAGTGCTTGATACTATTGCTGGAGGTTCATATGGTGAGTGCACATACGCACAGATTGCAGAAAAACTGGAGAAGATCTCTCGCAACAATAAAGCATGGAGCACTAGGATGTCGGATACTGGGAGAAACACATTTTCCGTTCATGCTACAAATAACCAGTCTGCGGAGGAAATTCATGAGGAGATGGCTCAGATGAGGACCGAGTTAGGGTTGGTATTGAAGCATGTGAGCGAAGGTGCGGAAAAGGTAAATGTTCTATTCGTGAGGAGATGGCTCAGATGAGGACCGAGTTGGGGTTGGTATTGAAGCATGTTAGCGGAGGTGTAGAAAAGGTAAATGCTGTGAACTACTTGACTAGAACTCCACCACCAGTTGAAGAGTGTTACTATGAATAAGATGCTTATGCGGTGAATGATCAGATGGGAGGTTTCTGACCAAATGCCCAGGGATCCAACACGGACAATTGGCGCCAAGATCAAGGAAACCAAGGTCGGAACTATGGCAATTACAACCGAGAGGGTAAATAAGTCCGGGATGGGAACTTCAATTGCGACAACAACTACAACCGGAACAACTATGGCAACAGAAATGATCGAGTTGGACCTTATGATCCCCCTCAAAATCAAGAATCTGGTACTAGGGAAGCTGGAGGAAATATGGCACGTATTGAAGATATGATGCAGAAGATGATGAGAAGGTTTGACGCTATTGATGAGAATGTGAAGGAGATGCAAAATGAGTTGTCCAGAATTGGCCAGAAAATTGATGCCCATGCTGTGTCGATAAAGCAGCTTAACCAGCAGTTTAGTCAATTGTCTGCTACCGTGAATACACGCTAGCCGGGCACATTGCCCATCAATACAATCCAGAATCTAAAGAATGATGGGCATTGTATGGCAATCACGACTCGCGGAGGAAAGCATACTATTGAAGTGGTAGATAAAGGTGATGATGAGATTGAGGTGACTGGAGAGTCCAAGAATGCTACAGAGAAAGAAGCGGAGAAAACCCAAAAGGTCGTCCCCATGCGTAGACCTCCACTTCCTTTCCCACAGAGGTTAGTGCAGAAGGCTGAAGAAGGAAAGTACCGCAGGTTCATAACTATGTTGAAACAACTTTCCAACAATGTCCCTTTGATAGAAGCTTTGGAGCAACTGCCTGGGTAAGTGAAGTTTCTGAAGGACTTGGTTACCAAAAAGAGGGCTGTCAGTTTTGAGAAGGGTGAGAGGTTGCAGTATTGTAGTGCCATTTCTACGAGGTCACTGGTACAAAAGAAAGAGGATCCTAGAGCTTTCACTATTCCATGCACCATCGGTAAAATGCACTTTGCAAAAGCTTTGTGTGATTTGGGTGCCAGCATTAACTTGATGCCATTGTCGATTTATAAGAAGTTGGGTTTAGGAGCTCCAAAACCAACTGCGATGCGTTTACTTATGGCTGATAGAACTGTGGAAAAGCCTATTGGAGTGCTTCAAGATGTCTTTGTGAAAGTGGGCCATTCATTTTTCCGGCAGACTTTGTTATACATGATTGCGAGGTTGACTTTGAGGTCCCCATCATCTTAGGGAGACCATTCCTTTCTACTGGGCGTGCCTTAGTTGGTATGGAGAGAGGGCAGATGAAGTTCTGACTAAATAAGAAGGAGGTGACCTTTAACGTCAGTAAGTCTGTGAAGCAGGATAGTGATCTTAAATCGGTATTGGTGGTGAGTCACACTTTCAGAAGAGGTGCTAAAGTGTTTAGTAAGGAGAATTTAGGTGTAGCCTTGTACACGGAGAGGAAGCGCCATGCTCAAAAGACAGAAAAACACAAACTAGCTCCTGGTAATCTGGTGTTGTTGTATAAATCAAGGTTGTGCTGTTCTCTGGCAGATCTAAGTCCCAGTGGACTGGACCATTCAGAGTGACCCAAGTGTCCCCACATGGAGTGGTTGAGCTCGAGAAAAGGAATGGGACAAGGTTCAAAGCTGATCAACGGAGGATAAAAAGCTACATGGAAAATTCTGAGAGTGTAAATGCAGTGATAGAGGCATGGCATCTTGATGAAGCCCGAGTAATCAAAGGGCCTGCGTCATGCCGCGACGTTAAATCAAGCGCTGCTTGGGAGACAACCCAAGATGTACAATCTAGCCAACTATAGGTTTTGTTTTGAGTCTAGTAGTTTCTTTGGTGAATTACGTCTTTGTACTAAATTAGATAGGTGCTTTAATTTCTTGGTTAGTGTTGGCTAGATAAAGCATAGGGTCAGTGTCTAAAAAGTGTCCAGAAAATGTAAAAAGAATGGCCTAATGGTTGCTACATGTGCAGGTGCGCAAGGTAAAATCTGTAGAAAATATTCTGGTGCAGAGGTCTACGGACCCCATCGACGATCCGTAGTCCATTCTACGGACCGTAAATGGCGTCTGTAGATCACAGGTAAGTGTCTGAAATTTTACAAAGTGTGAAGGTGCTCTACGGCCCCTATCTACGGACCGTAGATCGACCTACGAAATGTAAGTGTGGTCTCGTAGGTCCAACCCTAGCTAAACCGGACCCATCTGCTTGTTGATGGTTCTTCGACACTAAGCGCCACAGGTTTGCTTTACCCAAATCCATTAATTTTTACTACTTTTTGTGTGCATTGGGGACAATTGCACCTATTTTTGTTGGGGGTGGGGTAAATAGATTGTGAGTGATAGGGTGAAGTCTGAGTAACCCAACTCATAATCCTCTCTTGGGGTTTTCTTGCCTGTGTACTTTTTCCAGCTTTCTTTTCCAACACTTCTATGTGGAGATAGCTGTAATATTAATATGATTGATAGTTTCAGTTTACTATTAGAAGTTTTCCAAAGTCTCAAATTGGTTCCGGCCTTGTTTTGTAGTGAATTTATGGATTTGAATACTTCTAACACTGAATTTTTTTGTAAATTCAACTTGACTTGTACCTGGAACAGAGAAAAAGGGTATCCAATTGAAATCCAGGCACTTTTTCCTATTTTTCGCTTAGATGTGCTCGGCAGATGCTAAAGCCAGAGCGTGATGGCAAGAATTGATCGAGCGAAGAATCACAGTTCTCAGCTATCACATTCAGAAAGACTACTGGCCTAATCGGCATGTGTTAGGATTGTATGTGTAGTAAGCAATGAAAAAAGAATGAAGCATGATGACTTATGAAAAATGATACCCGACCAAATTTTGTGATGTGTGCTAGAATTTGTAGGCTAAGATAAAGTTGAAATGTGTTGGCTCTGAGTATGACATGCTAATGAATCAACTTGATGGCATGACTTAAGCTAAAACTTGAACTGTGTAATCTGATCATCTGATAATGAAACTATGTGCCAAGAGTGTGTGAGAATAGTTGATTGTTCAAACAGTTTTTGTGCCAATCTAGGACTTGCCCGGTTAGTCCTACTCAGACAATCTACTCTAGAGGCTTGGAAGTGATCGTAGGCCATTGTTCTGATAAATCCACAAATTGCCTAAAAAAAGAATCCGACCAAATGAAATAAATGCTCCCTTTGATCCAAATGCTTTGAGCCTAAATTAGACCATTTCTTTCTAAACCCCTAACTCACCTTCCCATAATCTACTGTGTTGACCTCGGTCCCTCCTTGGACATGTGCACCTCGACTTAGGCCAAAAGCCTAAGTTGAGGGTGGCTAATGTGAAAATGTAACTTCAATCTTGGCCTTGATCCGACAATCGGGTATTGTGCACCTCAACCAATGGAAAATCCATAATTTGAAGGTGGCTATGAAAGAGGAAACCGAAAGAAAAATGGGTATGAAAATAGTTTGATGTTGAAAAAGAGAAAGAAAAGAGAGGAAATGATGTGACTTGTTGAAAGCTAAAGAAAGAATAAAACGCAAGAAAAAGATGAAAGTGAAAAATAAAGAGCTACAAAGTCTAAAGTCAAATCCGTGGGTGAAGAAAATCAAGGGAAAGAAGGTAAAAATGGTAAGGAATGTCAAAAATAGGGCAAAAAGAGATTGAAAGCCTAGTGTAATGTCAAGGAGGGCATAAAGTCACTAAGAAGTACCCAAATGTACCACACCTGACCCTGAGCCTACGTTACAAGCCAAGAAAGTCCTGTAGTGATCCTAGAATCTAGTTTGAGAGTCTAAGTAGTGAAAATAAGGGGAAGTCCTATGGTATTGAGCACTAACTGTACTTGAAGTTACTTCTGAGTGTGAGTGTTGAATGAATCCTTGTACTCAAATTAATGTTCATTGTGTGAAAAAAGGATTTCGTTAGAAGTAAGGGCGCTAGTTACATTGTCGAAAAGTTGGTGCCTTGGTGATAGTGAAACAGTGTATGTTGTGTGTTGGTTGGTCGATCTTTGTCATATTTTGATCCGCATGAATTAGCTTGTCAACGTCTAAGAGAACATATTTTTCACCCGAAAAGAGAGTTGGGATAGAAAGCCATGTGATTGCTTGAGGACAAACAATGAATTTAAGTTGAGGGTGTTGATATACCGTGAGTTTACAGTATTTTTAATACATTTCGCTTAAGAATTGTGTGTGTCTAGGGCCCTTTTGTATTAGTTTTATGTGTTTTTATTGTGTCTTTGCAGGAAATATGTTTGGATGCAGAAATAAAGAGACAACTGAAAGATGTGCAGAAAAGGGCATCTACGGAGGTGATCTACGAACCGTAGGTCCATTGACCCTCAGTAGACGGTGATCGTAGATCAACAGGCAAGGCATGGAAGGCAAATCAGAGAAATCTGACCAAGTGTGGAACCACGGTGGCTATTGACGGTCCGTAGATTGATCTACGGACCATACTGCTGAGCTGTAGAATGATACTGCGAGGGTTCCAGTACCTGATTTTTGAAGATTCCAAGTGTGGAGCTACGGAGAGGGATCGATGGACCGTAGATTGATCTACGGTACTTACTGGTGGTCCGTCATTTGCTTCAAAGAAGTTGAGTTTTGGAAGCTGAAAATACTGCCCAAGTCCTGGGTGACGGAAGGGACTCACGGACCGTAGATCCATTGATGGACCGTGAGTCAATCTCGTGGAATGAAGACGCATACCTGAACATAATTTCCTTATTTCGTTTCCTTTTAAGTTAGGACTTATTTTTCTATATATAGGGCATGTAAACCTCGTTTTTGGGGGTTAGAC
>NW_006239088.1:472876-486289 GCF_000226075.1 Solanum tuberosum | reverse complement strand
GATTAACAATGTATGAATAGTAAATAAGCAATTCTTGACTAGTATTTTGCATGCATTGATAATTCTTTCGTTTAGAAGTCTTTTTAACGAGTGCACGTGTTAGAACTCGCCTTGTTGCTACTTGCCGGACCAAGGAGGTAATCAACAAGAAAATAATTATCAACATGGATTTAGTGTGATACTGTCTAATAGTCTAGTGTCGATTGCTGTGAAGTAATAACTAAGCCAAACATCGATTATGATGTCTAATATGAGGTAAAGGTAAGGTTTAGTAAATTATACACACATAGCCGGACTGAGGTGCGGGGTGAAATTCTCTAGATGCTGGACCAATGATTTAGAGATACCTAGGTTATCACTTTGCATGTAGTACACTAGAAAGTATTTCTATTACTAGGATTACTGCGTTATGAGCTTGTGGGGAACACGTATACCCTAGTTAGTTTTCTCATCTTGATAACAACCAAAATTGACTTTTGTTTACTGATTACTTACTGAATTCTTACAATTTTTTTTGCAAACCCCACTTTTTAATTACTTGTTTCTGGAAGTAGTTTGACTAAACGAATATAATTGCTGTTAAAGTTAAGTCTAAACCATTTTCCTCGTGGGATCGACCCCAACCTATAAGTTGGGTTCTTTACTTGATAACTATCGCTTGTGAGGTGTAATTTGAGTGTATCAACAATCGGGTGGATATCTTATGGTTTTGATTACATGAGTGGTTAGATAACTCGTTAAGGAATCCGTACGACTTTACAAAATTGAATTCGGGCATGTAGAACTCCCGAAATCGATCTTAATGTAAAGGGTATTTTCTGATCGTCGTGGTTAGAGGTGTGTTGTGAAATGGGATTTTGGAATTCTTTTAATTAGCTCTCTGGTTCCGTTTGGCGGGATGATTACCACTCTAGCGTGGCCGCCGTAGCGGGATGACTGTCGCTGTGGTGGGTACGACGAGACTCAAAATCGTAGATGAAAGATGAATAGCTCACTGTTCGCGAAAGCCGCTGGGGTGTGGGTTTTGGTCACTTTAGCTGGGTCGCTACAGCGGGGTGAGAACCGCTGCAGCGGGACCAACACGACTTAAAGTCGTAAATAAACCCCTAGACGACCTTATTTGGCACTTTTTGACTTTTAGAGTTAAGGAACGAACCCCAAGTGATTCTTACCCATTTTTCACCATTCTTGAGGCTAAAGGTAAGCTTTTCACTCCCTGAATCCATTTTTGATCCGTAGAACGTAATAGAATGGGTGAATATTGATGGGGAAGGTGTTGTTATAGATTCTATGGTGGAAACAACCCTAATTTGGTTGGGACCAGGGGTTTGATCTAGGGTTCATAGAATTGTTAATAATCCAGGTAGTTAATGATTTTTTATTGATTCCCGTATTATATTGATTATTTGTAGACCAAAAACAAGCGGAACGAATTCGAAAAGGGAAGTATCAAATTTCTTAGGGTTTCAAACTTGTTTCGAGGTAGGTGATGGTTGTGATTCTATGACTGTGTGATGTATGCTTGTTGTTGATTTATTATGATTCTCCTATATATATGAACATTGCAATGTTGATCAAACTTGTTGTAACTGAGATAATGAATGATGATTTCCATGAATCACCTTTTGTTGTATGATTGTGAGAATATACATTGTGATTGTGATTGTGATTGTGGTGTGTGAATGGGATCGGTTGCCACGTTCCGGCATAACTAACTTGGATCGGATTGCCACATTCCAACATAAATATGAAATTGGTTGCCACGTTCCGACAAAAATATGGGATCAGTTACGACGTTTCGGCATGCTAATTGTTTGAGTTTGGGTTCCATGAGAGGACCAATGATGTGATATAAAATGTGAAACTATCGTTGTTCGTAATTGTTGATAATGTTGTATATGTTGATATATATGCATGTGATTATATTGTTGTCTTGACTTGTTTATGTTGCACTAGTGGGATAGCCGCGTGATCCTACCAGTACACTTTGGTTGTGTACTGATTCTGCACTTGCTCTTATTTTGGGTTGAGTACAGGGGATCTTCAAGCGGCCACTGACAGAGCTCGCTTAGGAGATCAGTGATCGTCACTTCGAATTCAAGGGTGAGCTAATTCTTCCGGGCTGCCATGGGATTCTATTTCTTCTATGTCCCCCATTTCCAAACTTAGACCTTTGTTTTAGTTAGTTCATTAGTATGGGGTTTTATACCTTCTTGTTTAGACTTGGATCATTTGTTAGATGTTTTGGTACATTGACTTTCAGGTTCTAGGTTATTCTTCCGCATTGTTAGTTATTATTGTTAGACTTTTGTTAGAGTTTATGGGAACTCTATTTTTATTTCCTTAGTGTTTGATTTAAATGCCTTAGTTTTTAGATTATTTTCTTGGTTTGGGTTATAGTAGTGGTTCTCCCACTGGAGTGTTTGTACGGGTGCCAATCACGACGGTCTGGGTCGTGACAGAAAGGGAACAAGGGAATACATATGCACATAAAGCATTTTTATCTTCATGAAGTTGTTCATCTACCATTTGATCTTTATCAGCCTTTTTGACTTCACTACTGTAGACGAAGAGCCTATCGTTTTCATTTTCTTTTCATTGTTTGTATCCTTGCACTTGATGATGTTTATATTCTGTAATTGATGAAGGTTTTGCATGCGAATAAGATAATGTAGATTCATAGATATACTTTCTTCCACCATTCTATTCGTCGATCCTACATTGTTGACTTGCCCTTGACTGATACAAAAATTAAAAGACGGAAAATTGCAAAAAAAATGATCATTATATGGAATATACCTCTTTTAGTCCTCTTTGAATCCGCCATTAGAGAAGAATTTTGAAATTTTCCTTATCAAAAACTCTAATAAAAAATAGAGGTAATATGCAATTATATAAACAAATATATAGAAAGGTTTAAACAGATACAAATCATAAAAATACATTAAATTCAAAAAAAGACAAATATCTAAATCAATGGGATTGTTGTGAATATCTTTTGGGAGATTTTCTTTACAAAATTTTGAAAATAATTGAAAAACAATGTGTAACGACCTGTTGTTGTCGTTATGGAAAAGCCAATGAGGAAAGAATTTGGGCCACAAAACTTTTGAGTAGTGACTTGGAAATTTCTAGCCTAGGCCAGACTTAGACGAAATCTGAGTCAGGTAAGGTCTAGAGAAATCTTGTACTGAATGGGGGATTTAATTATGAATTTGATCATATGCGTGGAAAGCCAAGACGTTAAGAAGCCTATACGACTCTACGAAATCAAATTCAGTCGAGTAGAACTCCCGAAACTGATCTTAGCGTGAAAGAGTAGTTTTAGAACGTCAAGGTTTGAAGGTGTGTTGTGAAATGGCAGCTTGGAACTCAAATTCCGAGCTTCTGTCTCCGTGGAAGCCACCAGAGCGGGGTTAGTTCCGCCAAGGTTGGGCCGCTATGGAGGAATGAGGTTCGTCGTGGAGGGCCAATCGCGAGTTAAGTCGGGGAAAAACCCAAAAATAGTTATTTTTTGCAAAACTTCATTCTTGAGAGCTAAAGGATGACCAAGAGCAGTATCTTGGGGGGGGGGGGGGGGGGGGGGGGGGGGGGGGGGGGGGGGGGGGGGGGGGGGGGGGGGGGGGGGGGGGGGGGGGGGGGGGGGGTGTGGGGGGTGGGGGGGGGGGGGGGGGGGGGGGGTTGGCCTGAAGTTGATGGTGGAAAAAGCCCTAACTGAGTATTGGGATCTTGGGTTTGGCCCAGGATTGATAGTTTGATTATTATCCGGGTAAATTAGGCCTTGTTTATTGATCCTTGCATTATTTAACTATTTTAGACCAAGAACAAGAGGAAAGAATTCGGAAAGGGAAGACTCAAATGTCTAGAAGGATTCAAGCTTGGTTTTGAGGTAGGTGATGGTTTGATTTCCTGTTTGTGTAATATATGCCGGTTAATTGCTTCATTATATGCATGTGTATATGTGAATAAGGGAATGCGAATCAAATCTAATGCAAATGAGTATATATTAGCAATTACATGAAACCAATTACTTGATTGTATGACTATGAGCGTTGTTCATTATGGGCGTGATTGTGATTGTGGTTGTGCTGACTGGATCGAGTGTCACATTCTGACACATATATTAGATTGGGTGTCATGTTCCGACACATATATTGAATCGGGTGTCATGTTTCGCACATATATTGGTTCAGATGTTACGTTTCGACACATATATTGGATCAGGTGTCACGTTCCGACACATGTATATTGGATCAGGTGTTACGTTCTGACACACTAATAGTTTGGGTGTGGTTTCCATGATAGGACCACTGTGATTATTACATTCATGTCTACTTGTCGTTGATGTTGGGAATTGTATGTTACTCTTGAAATGTTAATTGATCTATGTATTATGTATATGTGTGTCTACCGTGTTGTAATTGCTTGCCTATGTTTCACTTATCGGGGTGGTCGCGTGATTCTGCCAGTACTCTGAGGTTATGTACTGATACTGCACTTGCTCATTCTTTGTTGAGTACAGGGCATCTTTAGGCGGCTACTGATAGACCTCAACTAGGGGATCATTGATCGAAGACCGGATTCAAGGGTGAGCCAGTTCTTCCAGGTTGCCATGGATCCTTCCTTGTTTAGTCCACTCTTTTCGGAATCAGACTGTTTAGTTAGGCTTGCTTATGTTAGTTTAGGGGTTGCACCCATTTTCCTTAGATTGGTTGGTTTGCAGAGTTTTGGTACAATACTTTCAAGTTCTAGGGGTTGAATTTCCGCAATAGTTATGTTAGTTGATTTGTTAAACTTTCGGAGTTTATGGGAACTCCATATTTCATTAGTCATTTAAACCTACTTCCGTATCTTTAAATGTTCTAGTTTTCGTTAAGTTTCTTAGTTAGGTTGTAGTAATGGTTGTCCCACTGGAGGGTTAGTGTGGGTGCCAATCACGATGGTCTGAGTAGTGAAAAAGTTTGTATTAGAGCCCTAGGTTTGTTGATCTCATTGTACCAAAACGTGTCTAGTAGAGTCTTGCGGAACGGTATGGAGATGTCTATACTTTTCTTCGAGAGGATATAGAACTTTAGGAAAACTCATTTCTTTCTTTCTTCGTTCTATTACTTGAATCCAATTGGTACCTAGGTGATACAAATTGATATTTTTCCTCCTTCACTCTATGGTCAGAACTAGAGCAATAGAAGTGGTAACACAAACACTAGCAAGTGAGGATGCGTCCTTCCAAATAAACATGTTTCCCCGATTCAATGTGGGCATGTAATGACTAGTGACAAACATAAGGTTTTTATCATGTTCTTAAGGTTAAAACCTTCATTCTTCATGGGTATTGAATCTGAAGATTCTTATGATTTTCTTGTTGATTTTCATGATCTACTTCATAAGCTGGATACGGTAGAGCGATTTGGTGTTGAATTTATGATATACCAGTTCAAGGGAGATACCAAAATGTGGTGGTTGTCTCATGTTGAGTGCCGACTATGTAAATGCACTACTCATGACTTGGGAAACATTTTGTAGCTTTTTTTATGGAGAAGTATATACCCTGATTTTATTCGGGATAAGTGGAGAGATGAGTTCTTGAATATAGAACAACATATATAATATACTTTTGTAGCCTTTAAGGCAAATTTTTTGTGTTTTATACAAATATGGTACTCCACTTTGCTTTAGTCTAAAAGAGCAAATTCATCGCTTTGTGAAGGGATTATGGTCGGATTTGCAGATTCAAGCTTATAGGTGGCTGCTTTAGCAAAATCTTTTCAGGAAGTGATTGATTCCGTGACGGAGGTAGAATAGGGTGAAGTCAAAAGACTTTGCCAATGTGACAACATTCAAGAAGTTTTGTAAGGGACGACTAGATAATGAACACCATTACTTTGGAAAATGCATTTAGTATTGTTGTCATAACATGTACGGGTTGCTTAGTAAATGATGAAATTATGTTGCGACAATTGAGGTTAGAATCTCTACTGCGATTTCCTAGAGTGAGTGTATATCAAAGAGGGTCATGATACGACTACTACAATAGCAGCGATGCTTACTTGGTTTAGTTATTAAGTGTGTTACAATTGTGGAGAACCTAGACATATGAGGAGGAAATCAGCAAGGCCGTGAAGGCTAGGGAAATGGTAATGCAGGTAGGGGAGCAGTGCCGCCAGACAAGAAGGTTGCCCGTCAAGATGACATGGCTCAGTTTATGCCTTTTCGGGTAAGATTGAGGCTGAGGTGTCTGATGTAGTGATCACAAGTGCTATTCTTGTCTGTGACAAAATAGCTACTATTTTGTTTGATCTGGGTTCTACTTATTCATATGTGTCAGTTCAGTTTGCCTTGGGAATTGATGCGGTTTGTGATGTGCTTGATGCCCCCATCCATGTTTCTACCCCAGTTGGAGAGTTAGTCATAGTCACACATGTATATTGTGCTTGTCCTGTTCTATTTACGGGTTTTCAGACTTGGGCTGATTTGGTTATTTTAGATATGACTGACTTCAATATAATCTTCGGCATGACTTAGTTGTCCTCCTATTATGCTGTGCTTAATTGTAATGCTAAGTCTGTGACTCTAGAGAACTCGGGTAGGGAAAAAATAGAGTGGGAAGGGGTGTACAAGCCTAAGCCAGCTAAGGTCATATCTTTCAGGCGGGCTAGGAAACTCGTGGGGCAGGGGTGTTTGGCATATTTGGCTCATATTCGGGA
The DNA here is from genome assembly GCF_000226075.1 of Solanum tuberosum. NCBI lineage: Eukaryota > Viridiplantae > Streptophyta > Magnoliopsida > Solanales > Solanaceae > Solanum > Solanum tuberosum. Next base: position 479,585 of record NW_006239088.1, on the reverse strand, counting down.
GATTGATATTGAGCCTCCCTCTATTGAGTCTATCCATGTAGTGTCTGAATTCAAGGAAGTGTTTCCTACCGATTTGCCTGGTATGCCTATGGATAAAGATATAGATTTTTGCATTGACTTGGAACCTGGGACTCGCCTCATCTCTTTTCCTCCTTATCACATGGCTCCGGCAGAATTGAGAGAGCTTAAAGCTTAAATCCAAGAACTTCTTGATAAAGGGTTCATCCGTCCTAGTGCTTCCCCGTGGGGTGCTCCTGTCTTGTTATTTAAGAAGAAGGATGGTAGTATGAGGACTGGTGATTTTATCTTAAGCCATAAAGGAGTGGATTGATACTGGAATGACAAGCTTGTGGATAAAGAAAGTCCCATTGAGTATACTTGGGTGAAGGACATTGAAGATTTTAGTAAGAAAGTGCGTATAAAATTGGGTTAGTCCTTTGAATTTGATGAGTATACCTGAGTTTGAGGTGTCATGTCGATGAAAAGGTTGACATCATAGTGATAGCTAGGGCAAACTGAGCATAATGGTAATAAGAGTTCGTGATGTATTGTGATGGGATGCAACTACATAATAAGATTGCTGGTTAAGCGAATTTTGTATATTAATTACGACTTGCGAGTATCTAAGGTTGTGGTTTTCTAATATTTAGTGAGTGACGTGGTTGTATGGAAGGTTTTAAGAGATGGTGGGACACCACTCGAATAGAATTTAAAAGAGCTAGAGTCATAATGAATAAAAAAATAGTGGGGTGTAGTGCAACCTTTAGAGAAAAGCGAGAGCAATAATATATTATTTGATTGCCAAGGCTAAAGAGGTATCTTCAGAGGGGTAGAGAATTATGTTAAGAGATGCGTGAATTCATTAATTTGTTGTGTCTATGGTAATAGTGTCACGGGTTTATCAGATGGGTTAAAAACTATTGGAAAAGGCTTAAGAAAAGAGTGTATAGACATTAGCTCGAGTGTGATGATAAGTGCTTTGTTTTTGTTTTTGAGTTTAGTATTGAGTACGATTGAATTTTTAGCGAAGGATATTGTAAGATTGATGGATATGCGATCAATGATAAGCGAAGATCCATGAAGTCATAAAAATCTTCAAGGTACAAGCTAATGTTGATAGATAAGGGGATTGTGTTATACGATTGAATTTACAATTCAGATTTTTCATTGTAATTGTGCATTCGTGGTGATATATTTTGTCAAGGTATGAATTGGCAAGGTGAGAAATGATCAATTGTATCAGGTTTTGAGCAATTGAAAAGACTTATACCTGGGTTAAGTCGTAAAGTTTATTACTATTGATTGTTAAGTACCTAAGAAGGGTTTTCATTTAAAAGTGTTAGTTTATAGTAAGGTAAATTGTCAGAGTGTTTATGATGGTTGTTAATATTGAGAGTGTGGGTTTCAGTGGAATGATGTGAAGAGTATGTGGAGTCAACTGAATGGAAAGGGCTGGTATCGGCTCTTCGAAAGAAAACCTTCAGTTCTAATAAAAAATTATTCCATAAATTCTTATGTGACCATCTATTTCATTTTGTACATGGTTGTGAGTATGATTCACTAGCTATGCTCACGTGTGTTTTCACTTTAGTGGGTGGATCCTTAGTGGTGGATCAGGTGTACCGATCCTACGATGTTCTCTCGGTAGAATGTGAGGATCATTGGATCCAATTCAACTATTCTTAAGGGTAATCTATAATTTTGATAGTGTTGTTAGGGGGTTTGTATGCTTGGACATATCCCTCGATGAGTATCTGATGTCTAAAGATCAAATTTTTATAACTTAAGCTCATGGGAATTTTTGTTGTGGGATGGAGATGTTGTTAAGAACTCTGATTGTTCGGGTATGATGAGTGTGTGTTGGTTGGTTTAGGTTTACTTCTAATTGTAGCGAGTATTGATTTGGAATTTTATCATGTTTATGTGAGAAAGGATTCGTCTGATGATTGTGATAAGGTCCTTGATAACATGTTGCAGACGTGTGTACAATCAACTTTGGTGGTTATTGGGAATCACTTTTGTTGTTAGTTAAGCTTACATACAACCATATTTATCACTCGAGTATTGATATGACTTCATTGAGGCATTGCATGATATGTAAGTATTAAATTGGTTTGTTTGAGGCTGGAGATGTGAAACCCATAGGGGGTTGATTTGGTGAAAGATGCTTAAGATAAGGTGAGAAACATCCAAGCTTAGCTTTTATCAGTCCAGAGTCGACATAAAAAAGTATGTAGACGGTAAGGTAACGACATGACATTTCAGGTTGGTTAGCAAGTTCTTCTAAAAAGTGTCACCCATAAAGGGACTGATGAGATTCGGCAAGAAGGGCAAGCTTAGTCCTCGATACATCGGGCCAGTTGAGATTCTTGACCGTGTAGGGCCAATGGTTTATAGGTTGGCTTTACCGCCTAGCCTATCTGGAGTCCATCCAATGTTCTACGTGTACATGTGAAGAAGTATCATGAGGACCAAGGAGATAATGTCCGTGGAAGTTCAATGGAAGCATCCTCGAGTTGAGGAAGCTACTTGGGAAACCGAGAAGGACATGCGAGACAAGTATCCCCAGCTATTCGATGATTCAAATACTACTCTACTTTAGCCAGTTCTCCTAGTTTATCACTTGGGAAGTGATGGGTAAATTTGTATCTATTGTAACAACCTGTTCCCGTCATTATGGAAACGCAATGAGGAAAGAATTTGGGCCATAAAACTTTTGAGTAGTGACTTGGAATTTCTATCATAGGCCAGACTTGGACGAAATCCGAGTCAGGTAAGGTCTAGGGAAATCTGGTAATGAATGGGGCATTTAATTATGAATTTGATCACATGAGTGGATATCCAAGACGTTAAGGAGAATGTACGGCTCTACAGAATAAAATTCGGGTGAGTAGAACTCCCGAAACTAATCTTAGCGTGAAAATGTAGTTTTATAACGTCAAGGTTTGAAGGTGTGTTGTAAAATGGGAGCTTGGAACTCAAATTCTGAGCTTCTGTCTTCGTTCAAACCACCAGAGCGGGGTTAGTTCTGCCAGGCCGGGGCCACTATGGCAAGATGGGGTCCGCCGTTGCGGGCCAGTCGCGAGTTAAGTCGAGGAAAAACCCCAAATCGTTATTTTCTTTAAAACTCCGTTCTTGAGAGCTAAAGGACAACCCAGAGCAGTTTCTTGACAGTTTTCCACGTTTTCTAGCGCTAAAGGTAAGATTATTAATCCCCTAATCCGTATTTTGATTCCTAGAACTTAGAAGCCTAGGTAATTATTATTGGGGGAGGGTTTTAGCTTGAAGTTGATGGTGGAAAAATTCCTAATTGAGTATTGAGATCTTGGTTTTGGCCTAGGATTCATAGTTTGATTATTATTCGGGTAAATTAGGCCTTGTTTATTGATCCTTGCATTAATTAACTATTTAGACCAAGAACAGGCTGAAAGAATCCAGAAAAGGAAGGCTCAAGTGTCTTAGGAGGATTCAAGCTTGGTTTTGAGGTATATGATGGTTTGATTTCCTGTTTGTGTGATATATGCCGGTTATTTTCTTCATTGTATGCATGTGTGTATGTGAATAAGGGAATGTGAATCAAATCTAATGCAAATGAGTATATATGAACAATTACTTGCCATGAAATTAATTACTTGATTGTATGACTATGAGTGTTGTTCATTATGGTGTGATTGTGATTGTGGTTGTGATGACTGTATCGGGTGTCATGTTCCGAGATATATATTGGATCGGGTGTCACATCCTGACACATATATTGGATCGGGTTTCACGTTCTAACACATATATTGGATCAGGTGTCATGTTCCGATACATGTATATTGGATCGGGTGTCATGTTTCGACACACTAACAATTTGGGTGTGGGTTCCATGAGAGGACCATTGTGATTATTACATTCTTGTCTTCTTGTCGTTGATATTGGGAACTGTATGTTACTCCTGAAATGATAATTGATTTGTGTATTCTGTATATATGTGTGTTTGCTGTGTTATAATTGCTTGCCTATGTTTTGCTTACTGGGGTGGCCGCGTGATCCTACTAGTACACTGTGGTTGCGTACTGATACTACACTTGCTCGTTTTTTGTTGAGTATAAGGCATCTTCAGGTGGCTACTGATAGGCCTCAGCTAGGGGATCATTGATCGAAGACTAGATTCAAGGGTGAGCCAGTTCTTCCAAGCTGCCATGGATCCTTCCTTGTTTAGTCCAATCTTTTCGGACTCAGACTGTTTAGTTAGGCTTACTTATGTTAGTTTAGGGGTTGCACCCCTTTTCCTTAGAATGGTTGGCTTACAGAGTTTTGGTACAATGACTTTCAGGTTCTAGGGGTTGAATTTCCACAATAGTTATGTTAGTTGATTTGTTAAACTTTTGTAGTTTATGGGAACTCCATATTTCATTAGTCATTTAAACCTGCTTCCGTATCTTTAAATGTTCTAGTTTTCTTTAAGTTGCTTAGTTGAGTTGTAGTAATGGTTCTCCCACCAGAGGGTTAGTGTGCGTTCCAATCACGACGGTCTGGGTCGTGACAAAATGTCACCTATTAAAGAGAGAGAGAAAGGAGGGATTTCGAGTAAAAACCTAGAAAGAGGTGAAAATGGCTAATGATTTTTTTCTTTTTCTTTTTTACTAGGTAGTGGGGTAAAACGCTTTGAAAGTGGAACTAGGGAAAAAGCGTGAAAAGTGGGAATTTTTTTTATGCGTGTAAAGTGTTATTTGCTATTTAATAATTAAATATATCCATAAATTATAAATAAAGTATACTATAGATATATTAATTTAATATTTAATGGAGTTTGCCGTTTTTTGTAGTTTTTCCATATTTGACACTATTTATATTCATTTGCAAAATAAAGTTGTAAAATTTAGTATTGGGCTTGCTAATGAGAGAGACAAAACTCAAAATTAGTCAAATAGTTCAGGTTGGTGGTCCAATTAATACAAAAAATTGTGCCACAATTGGACAAAATTTGACTTTTCAACAATTGATGTTGACAATACATTCTTCATCTAGTTATCCACGAAAAGAAAAAAAAAACATTAGAACTAGAACATAGTATATATTATATAGAATCTAGGATGATAAATACTAAAGTAAAATGAAGGTCTAATCTTCTATTATTGAATGAATGATGGACAATTTCAAGAATTTTTTCTTCATTCACCTAATTAATTTATGCAATTAATGTGATTTCAAATTTAGACATGAAAATTTATACACACTCTCACACACTTACATTTAAATCTAAAAATATAAAAACTCTCGCATAAATTGGGATAAAGGAATTAATAATATGATCAAAATGGTCTTTAATGTATGGGTAATGTTTAATCTTGGTCCTTAATACATTTTACTTGATTGAAATAGTTCTTAATGTCTAACAAAAAATGTTTGTTGTGGTCCTTAATATATTTTACTCAATTGAAATGATCCTTGATGTATAACAAAAGGTGTTCATTTTGGTCATTTACCCTAAACCTAATAGATTTATCAAAAAAAAAGTTAAATTTAACTATGAACCTTTTGTGGCTAACAAAGTTCACCATTGTTGTCTTCTTTGTTAGCTCAAAAGAAAGAACACCATAAAATCTAACACTATTTTTTTCTACTTTATCCAACAAAATTTACTATGTTATCTTTTCCAAAATATTATTCCACCGATTTATGTTTTAAGCAAGAGAAAATAATAAATTTTGTTAGAGAAAGTATAGACAATGATGTTATATTTCATGAAGTTCATATTTTGGAACTAATAAAGAAGATAACAATGATCGATTTTGTTAGCCACGTGGGATCCACAGTTAAATTTAACACATTTTTCATTTGATAACTTACAAAAATTCTACTAGTTTTGAAATTAATACTTAGATGCATGTTAGTTTGCAATATTATGAATCTGACTAAATTTTGGTGCGACAAGATACGTCCATAAAACATGTATATTGTGATAGTGAGATCAAATTTAGGTGTAATTTGTTCTAGATAAAATGTATCCAAGTGGATTCGCATGTATCTAGTTTACATAGACAAATCTCGCTCACCTCCTTCACATATCACTCGCCATTCTCTATCTCGCTCACGTATCGGTATCCCAATTACATGCGAATCACATCAAATTTATGTATCTCGTGTGATTCACATGTATTTGAGATATATAGACAAATATCTCTCACCTCCTTCATGTTCTTGCTTGTCTCTCTTCCTATTTCAGTATATCTGGTAGCAAAAATATGTATCTAGGTGTATTGATATACCGTGAGTTTACGGTATTTCTAATACGTTTCACTTACAAGTTGTGTGTGTCTAAGGCCCTTTTATATTGGTTTTGATGTGTTTTTATCATGTTTTGCAGGAAAGACGTTCAGGCGCGGAAGTGTAGAGACAGCTGAAATAAATGCAGAAGAAAGGCATTCACGGAGGTGATCTACGGACCGTAGGTCCAATCACGGTCCGTAGGTGATGACCGTAGATCAGCAGGCAAGGCATGGAGGACAAATCAGGGAAATCTGACCAAGTGTGGAACCACGGCGTCTACGGACCGTCCTGTTGATCCGTAGAGTGATACTGTGAGGGTTCCAGTACCTGATTTTTGAAGATTCTAAGTGTGGAGCTACGGAGGGGATTGACGGACCGTAGATCTATCTACGGTCCGTACTGTTGGTCCATCGTTTTCTTCAGAGAAGCTTATTTTTGGAAGCTGAAATATTTT
>NW_006239088.1:472653-472776 GCF_000226075.1 Solanum tuberosum | reverse complement strand
CGGACCGTAGCCGGGGTCTCGTGAGTCCATACCTCGGCCTGTCTGACCCGACCCGGATCATTTTATTTAAAAACCCCCATTGATTTTTAAACCACTCCCATTCCCTCCATCACTCCCAAAACA
>NW_006239088.1:450808-469334 GCF_000226075.1 Solanum tuberosum | reverse complement strand
CGGGGTGAAATTCTCTAGATGTCGGACCAATGATTTAGAGATACCTAACTTATCACTTTGCATGTAATACACTAGGAAAGAATTGCGGTTACTAGAATTACTGCGTTATGAGCTTGTGGTGAACACGTATACCCTAGTTAATTTTCTCATCTTGATTAACAACCGAAATTGACTTTTGATTATTGATTACTTACTAAATTCTTACAATTTGTTTCACAAATCCCCCCTTTTATTTCTTGTTTCTGGAAGTACTTTGGCTAATTGAATATAATTGTTGGTTAAAGTAAAGTCTAAACCATTTTCCTCGTGGGATCGACCCCAACCTACAAGTTGGGTTCTTTACTTGATAACGATCGCTTATACTTCTTTAGGCAGGTGTAATTTGAGCGTATCATGTATCTACTTAAAATCTGATATGAAATTATTAATTAGTGAGACAAAATATAATAATTTCAAACTATAGAGACAACTAATAAATATGGCAGGAATGCTGTGTAATTAGATAGTTTCTCCCTTTTTATTTTATAAATCTGTTAGGTTTAGGGTAAACGACAGAAATGAACATCTTTTAGTATTTAGAACCATTTCAATCAAGTAAAATATAGAAAGTGATAAGAAATGACCATTCGGCTATTTTCGTTACCAAAATTTGAGCAAAAATTTGGGAAAAGGCACAAGTAGCTCCTACACTATGACCGAAATCCCAGAGACACACCTTAACTAAACTAAGGTTCTATTAACCCCCCACCCCCTCCTAAACTCATTTTTTTTGTAATTTGATACACCTTTTGGCTTACGTGGCATACTCCATGACTCCACGTAGTTGATGCGCGTTGGAGATATTTCGATGCCACGTAAGCTAAAAAGGTGTATAAAATTACAAAAAAATGGGTTGGGGGGGGGGGTAATAGGACCTTAGTTTAGTTAAGGCATGTCTATGAGATTTCAGTCATAGTCTAAGGGGTACTTGTACCTTATCTTGCTAAAATTTCAAAATTACTAAAATTGGCCAAACCTTTATACTCTTGTTCTTCTTCCTTCCAGTTTCGCCATTAACAACTTTTTTTCCTTATTTCTCCCCTCTCCTACTCTTTCTTGTTTTCATGCGCCTTCTTAGTTGTTTTTTCCTTTTCTTTAAAATTTGACGTACTGCAAATATGAATCATTTCGAGCAAATTATATATCAAAAGAATCGAAACATCGAGAGGATTTCATATCTAAAATTTAAGACTATTTAGAGATGAATTCGAGTTGATCGAGATTGAATAGTCAATGTATATTTCATGTATAGTCAATGTATACTTCATATATAGTTAAACTATATTTAGTTTTTTGAGTCTATCGTAATGTATAGTCTGTGCATAGCTCATATACAGTTACGCTACATTATATAGTCAGTATATACTTTATATGAATTTTAGGAAACTATAACATATAATCAATGTATATGTTGAATAGTTTTTTGTAATTATATAACTATATTTATTATCAACTAATTACTAATTTATTATATATAATTGAAACTATTCCTAAAATATAAGACCAAAATAAAACATTACTATTAAATTAAGTGCCATTTTAGTTATTTTATCAAAAAGTCTCACATAAGGACAAAGGAATTAACTCATATCCTACTCACACTCTTCAGTTACTTAGTGCCAAAAAATATTTGAAGAAGCTAAAGCCGCCATTGGAGGGTTAAGCTCACGATCGTTTCCTTTTTTGTTAAGCTACTTTGCTACATCAACCTCCGATTTCGATTGCAGATTCCTACCTGTTGCTGAATTTAATGGATTCCTATAAGTTTTTTTACTCATCAGTATTACTTGTTTATCTGTTGAACGTTGCTCTATTTTTTAAAAATACGAAAAAACTAAACACATTTGAGATGTGGATAAAGTTTTGATGTTTTTTTTCGGTGAATTGGTCAGCGGGAGGACCTTTTTTTTAGTTTTCATTCTGTATAGAGTTAACATACAGGGATGAAAAACAAGATTTTTTTTTCTGTTTGTTTTTGTATCCTCAATTCTGTTTTGATGAAACTAGGGTTAGGGTTTTGTTGTGTGTGTTTGTGTGGAGGAATACATGCTTTTGCTAATAGATTTTATATATAAGGGAGTTTGGCCATGAAAATTGAGAGAATTTTTTTAAAAAGAACTTTTTTCACTCGAAATCACTCGCAAAAACTCAAAAACAAATAAATCCAATTTATATTCACAACCAAACACAACTCCGATTTTAAATCATCATTATTCACTTTTTGATTATGAAAAATGATGATTGAAAATTTGAGTTGTGTTTGGTTGTGAATATAAATTGGAGTTGTTTTTGAGTTTTTGTGAGTGATTTCGAATGAAAAAGTGAAAACAACTTGAATTTTATGGCGCCACTGGTATTAGTGGCTGAGGAAGAAAATAAATTAAGTTATTCATGAATTTTGAAATGAAGTTATAGAATGAAATTAGATATAAAGTTTCTTTTCTTGTAAAAAATTGAATTTGAAATAAAGGTATGAAATTTGTAGAGAATCGTATAACTAGTGGAATGAGTGATGCATATCAAATTTTTTGGAAGTTATTTCTTCCCTTTCCTTTTTCTTTTGGGTGCTCTTTCTTGAGGAGATGAGTATTAGAATGTCAAAATTTGATACATATGATGTGTTGCTTGTGACTAGTTGTCAGAATGGATAAGGGTGATGTAGAGATGGTGGATGCCGAAAAGAATGTCCCTGCTAGTGATGTCCTAGTGTCCAATGAGGCACCGGTCAAGTACGAAAATGGTGTCAAGACAAAAGGCTTGATTGGCATAAGCAATGCTGAGGAAAAGACAGATGATCAGAGTGATTCAAAGGGAGAGGACTTGAAAAATACTAGAAGTGAGACAGAGGACCAGCTCAACTCTAAGAGTCAGCCAGAGGCACACGACAATATAGTCGGTAAAGACAAAAACAATTCACAAGGCCCAAAAAGTGCTAAAAATGTTGGAAATGGAGAAGGGAAACTTGAACGAAATGTGCTGCTAGAGAATAAAACACCTACTATTGATACTGGAACGGATGATATGGTAAGTGGCTTTTTGAAGGTGACTGATGATGAAGTACAAAAGATTAATGAAGGAGAACTGAATGAAGTTCATCAGAGTGGGAAAATGATCTATAAGGTCAATCAGAATGGTAATGATATAATGGTTGATAGACAATAGGACCATCAAATGAAAACAAATGCTACAACTGTTACCATTAATGGTGCTAGATTGGATGAGTTTCCAGAAGTGAAAATCAAATTTACTGATTCTTCTATTGGAAAAATGCCAAAAAAATAGTAAATTTGATTTTCACTTTTGGAAACTCATCCAATCTAGAACCATCAGTGGTAACAGTTGTAGCATTTGTTTTCATTTGATGGTCCTCTTGTCTATCAACCATTATATCATTACCATTCTGATTGACCTCATAGATCATTTTCTCACTCTGATGAACATTAAGTTCTCTTTAATCAATCTTCTGTACTTCATCATCAGTTACCTTCAAATAGCCACTTACTATATCATCCGTTCCAGCATCAATAATAGGTGTTTTGTTCTCCAGCAGCACATTTCATTCAAGTTCCCCTTCTACATTTTCAACATTCTTAGCACTTTTTGGCCCTTGCGAACTGTTTTTGTCCTCACCGACTTCATTGCCGTGTGCCTCTAGCTGACTCTTAGAGTTGAGATGGTTCTCTATCTCACTTCTAGCATTCTTCAAGTCATCTCCCTTTGAATCACTCTAATCATCTGTCTTGTTCTCAACATTTCATATGCCAATCAAGTCTTCTGTCTCAACATCATTTTGGTACTTGACTGGTGACTCATTGGACACTAGGACATCACTAGCAGGGATATTCTTTTCGGCATCCACTCTCTCTACATCACCCTTATCCATTTTGAAAACTAGTCAAAGGCAACATATCATATGTATCAAATTTCGGCATTCTAGTACTTATCTCCTCAAGAAAGAGCACCCAAAAGAAAAAGGAAAGGGAAGAATTATCTTCCAAAAAAACTTGTTATTTTGAGTTTTGATGATTTGACAAACAAAGGGATCTTATAGGGGGACCTGATCCCTTGGTGGTAATATGCGAGAAAGGGATAGCTGGAAAAAGTACACTGCAGTCTCTATCACCTGTAGGCCTGCAAGAGTTGGTGCGCGGCTCCCAAACAGTGTGGCAGAGTCCTTGGCCTCTAAGGTTGTGTCTATCATTTTATAAGATTTCTCTCAATAAACACAACCTCAGATTTGCATTCCTAAAATATTCAAGAACTCAAGCAAAAACCATCATTTCGAGAAGTATCTTCCTTAAGAACAACAGGGACCTGATAGAGCTATTTGAGTCTTAGTTGTCTGAGCGTTTATATTTTAGTGCTTATCATTGTAAATCTATTCCTATTTTATAAAGGAATTAGATCTTTGTTCGTCTGAGTAAACAAAAGTGTAAGTCAATCAGAGTTGATTGGTTTAGTGGGCAACAAAGTTGTTGCTTAGTTGAAGTCTAAATTATCTAGATTTATGTGGTTTAGTGGGCAATAGAGTTGTTGCTTAGTTGAAGTCTAAATCATCTAGAGTTGGGTGGTTTAGTGAGCAATAGAGTTATTGCTTAGTTGTTTCTTTGTAGTAGATTTGCTACATTGAGGGGGAAGGGATTTAGAGTTAAATTCCTAGGTTGCAAGAGTTTGTAATCTGAATCATCGGTCCTTTTAGAGTTAAATGGAATTGAGTTGAAATCTTGTGAGTACAGGTCGTGGTTTTCACCGCCCTTGAGCAAGGTGGTTTCTACGTAAACTGCTTATGTTTTTTACTTTACTGTTTTCACGTATAATCCTGTTCTTGTTGTGTCAAGGGACCTGGTCCATTGACTGATAATGGAGGCTTACATTCTAACATTTGGTATCGGAGCGGTGGCTCTCTAGCTGGTTAACACCAAGAGAGAATCCTGTGGAAGAATGGCTGCTCCACTAAACTTGGAAGAAGGACAATCATCAACCAGGCCACATCGTTTCAATGTCCAGTTCTACAGCTGGTGGATAACAAAGATGCATGACTTTCTAATGGCGGAAGACAATGATCTGTAGGACATAGTGTTGGGTGGTTCTTTTGTTCTTACTTCAGAAATGAAGGAAGGAGAAATCACTAGAGTCATTCCCAAGACTCGACAACAGTACAATGAGGCTGACATGAAGAAGATTGAAAAAAATATATAGCTAAGAGTACAATCGCATTTCTGCATGTGAATAAGCAAAAGAAATTTGGGACTGCCTCAAGACTTCTCATGAGGGTACGAAGCAAGTGAAGGAGTCAAAGGTAGACATGTTGACTACCTAGTATGAGAAATTCACAATGAAATAGAGAGAAACAATCCATGACATTCATACTAGATTCTCCTCCATCACTAATGAGCCACGTTGTTTGGGAGAACCTGTTCACCCAAGTAAAAATGTTAGGAAAATTCTTCGTATTCTTCCTAAGTCTTGGGCAATCAAGGTAGATGTTATTACTGAAGCCAAGGACCTGAAGGTGCTGACGACCCTGATTGGAAACCTTCGAACACATGAAATTAATAGAAATCAAGAAGTGGCAAAGAAGGAGGTAAAAAAAGACAAGTCTCTAGCTCTTAAGGTGGCATCAGGTGATACCTCTGATGAAGAGAAGGACATGGCTTACCTCACTAGGAGATTTCAGAAAATAGTGAGGAAACATGGAGGTTTTTGAAAATGAGGGAACTCTAGCAGGGCTGCAAGTGCAAACGACTTGTGTCACATGTGTGGAAAGTCTGGGCACTTCATCAAAGACTACCCAAGGCCTGGAGGAGATAAAGACAAGAGAAGGGACCCGATCCTTGATAAGAAAAGGAGAAAAGCTGCAACTGACTATGTTGTGAAGAAAGCTCTTGCTGTCTGGGGTGATTCCTCAACAAAAATCAGAAGAGTCAGAACATCCTAAAGATGCATCCATGCTTGCTGTTAAAGAAGACGAAGCTGTGTTTTATACCATGTTTTCCTTCATGGAAAAATTTGATGATGAAGAAGCTGAGGAAGAGGTAACCCTTTCTGACCTTAAATAAAACTTGAATGTTTACTCTGTTATAAAGTTGAGGAATCTTGTTGCTGTGTTGATTGACTCTATTACTTAGTTAACAATTGAAAAGGACTCGAAGAACAACAACCTAGATATTTTTCATGAAGAAAATTTAGCCTTGGTTGATCATATGTCTATTGTCGAGGAACAATTGATAGTTTTAGAGACGAAAAATCTTGAACTCAAAGAAAAACTAAAGACGGTGAGTGAGAAATGTGGCAGATGAAAGGGAAAGGCTAGCAGCTTGAAAATTGAGCCAGAAACTAGCTTTAATACAGTTGAAACCAGACTTGCTTTGGCCTTGAAGAGAAATCATCAGATGGAAAGGGACCCGGTCGGACTTAGAGAAGAACTGAAAAAAAATCTCTGAGTTGGACTAACTCCTCAAAACTACTCTCCAACATTACCAGTCAAGGTCACAGTAACGGGAAGAGTTTAGGAAGCTTAAACATCAGTGTTCCTTATAATTCTCATAGCAAGTATGTGTCTGTGACTGACAATCTGTTATGCTTTCATTGTGGTCGCAATGGTAATCTGAAGAAGAATTGTCTAGCTTGGAAAAGCTCTCAAGAAAAACTTTTAGTCTACTCCAAATAGAAAGTCACTCAGAACAAGGGACTTGCTTCCATTCCTAGACCTTCTAACATGAGAAAGACTATTCTGCCTCATTGGACAAGAAGTTCTCTCATTATGCCTCTATCTCCTTACTGGGAACTCAGATTGAAATGGGCTCCTACGTCAAACGTAATCTTTGTTACAGGGGAGTGGAGTAGGTAGCAGTCAGTGCTGGTTCATGGAAAGTGGATGCTCAAAGCAAATGAATAGAAAGACTAAAAACTTCCTCTCACTCAAGGCACTTCAAGGTGGAGGTGTCTCTTTTGGAAATGGAAAGAAGGGGTATATTCTTGGTGTTGGAAGAATTGGAAAATTGGTTGAACACTCTATTGAGAATGTGAACTATGTGAGTGGGCTGAAATATAGTCTTCTCAGTGTGTTCAAATATGTGATAAAGGCAATAAGGTCAGATTTCTATCAGAAAAATGCATTGTTACTAACTTATCAACAAAAGAGGTGATTTTAACAGCCAGAAGGCGAAAGAACATGTACGTGGCTGACCTGGATATTGCTCAAGTAGATTCTTTAACTTGTCTCAGTGCCTAAAGTGAAAATGCTTACTTATGGCATAGAAGACTTGGCCATGTAAGTTCCTCTTTGCTAAACAAACCTGTCTCCACGGACCTGGTTCGTGGCTTACCAAGACTGAAGCTCAGTAATGACAAGGTATGTGATGCGTGTGTCAAAGGCAAACGGACCAGATCATCATTCAAATCAAAGAAGCAAGTGAGTTCATCAGGACCTCTCGACTTAATCCACATGGATTTGTGTGGGCCTGTGATGATTCAAAGTAGAGGTGGAAAAAATATATTCTGGTGGTTGTGGATGATTATTCAGGGTTCACTTGGACTATGTTTCTTAAGTCCAAGGATGAGACATATGATATGCTGATGATTTTTGTTAAAATGATTAAGACAAAGCTGACCTGCAAGATTGCAGGGATCAAGTCTAATCATGGAACTGAGTTTGAAAATGCAAAGTTTGACAATTTTTGTGCTGAAAAACAAAATTCATCATAACTTTTCAGCTCCTAGGACACCTCAGCAAAATGGTGTTGTTGAAAAGAAGAACAGAACTCTTGTTGACATTGCTAGAACCATGATCATAGACTCAACTCTTCCTAAGAACTTCTGGGCTGAAGCAGTCAACACTGCTTGTTATGTGACCAACATGTGTTTGATCAAGTTTTTATTGAAAAAAACTCCTTATGAGCTACTCAACAAAAGAAAGCCCAAGCCGAGTTATCTAAGGGCATTTTGGCGCAAATGTTTTGTGTTGGACATTGTGAAGGATGATCTAGGAAAATTCGATCCTAGAAGCGATGAAGGAGTGTTTTTAGGATATTCATCTTCTAGTGAATCTTACAAAGTCTACAACAAGAGAATATTGTGCATTTAATAAAGTGTTCATCTGATCTTTGATGAAACTGGTGACCTCACAGATCTAAAGCACATGGATAATGATGAGCTGGAAGAACTTCTTCAAATTCAGAGAGATGGGGTGAATGAGTCACAAGCTGAAAGAAGTCACAATCCTAATATTTCTAAACTTGTTCCAACGGAAGAAGTAACTGAATATGATAAGCCTGACAAGGGATCTAGTTTATCTGACAATGCTGAACTTGAGGATTCACCTCAACCTAGGGAGAATGATTCCAAAGATAAAGAGGAGCAATCTGATCAACCTCAACCCCTGATTACTACGTCAGTATGGAAACATTCATTATCTCATCCTCTTGATAATCACACTTCTCAATTGAATTTTGGAATGCAAACCAGATCCAAAACTAGAAATCTGGTGGCATTCTCAGCATTTATATCTATTGTTGAGCCCAAAAGTATCAAGGAAGCCTTGAAATATGCTAATTGGGTAAATTCCATGCAAGAGGAGCTTCATCAATTTGAGCGGAGTAAAGTATGGCACCTGGTATCTAGACCTCCTGACAGAACTGTCATAGGGACCAGATGGGTGTTCAAAAATAAGCTTGATGAAAATGATATCATCACAAGAAACAAATCAAGGCTGGTGGTTCGGGGATATAATCAAGAGGAAGGCATTGACTATGATGAAACATTTTCTCCTGTAGCTAAAATGGAGGCTATCGGAATTCTTATGCCTTTGCAGTAAGTTGTTCCAAATGGATGTAAAAACTGCATTCTTGAATGGCTACTTGAAGGAAGAGGTATATGTAAAGAAACCGCCTATTTTTGAGGATGTTGACTATCCAAATCATGTGCTTAAACTAGAGAAGGCTCTTTATGAACTAAACCATGCTTCTAGAGCTTGGTATAAAAGACTGTCTAAATTTCTTCTGGAAAATGGTTTCAAAAGAGGAAAAATAGACAATACTCTCTTCTTGAAGACAAGAAGCAAATAATTGCTCATCATTCAGGTGTATGTTGATGATATTATCTTTGGAGCAACTTCTAAGGTCTTGTGTGAGGAATTTGCTTCACTGATGGGAAGGAATTTGTAATGAGTATGATGGGAGAGTTGTGTTTCTTCTTGATATTGCAGATCAAGCAAACTTCAAGTGGAGCCTCTATTTGTCAAGAGAAGTACATAAAGGAGTTGCTGATGAAATTCCACATGATGAATACCAAACCTATTAATACTCCCATGGGTACAAACTCAAAGTTGGGGTTAGATGATTCTGGTCGTATGGTGAATGAAACCATGTATAGAGGTATCATTGGATCATTGTTATACTTGACTACAAGTAGACCTGACATTGTCTTTAGTGTGGGGATGTGTGCTGAATTTCAAGCTTGTCTCAAGGAGTCACATTTGAAAGCTACGAAGCGAATTATGAGATATCTGAAGAAGACAAGGGGCCTGGTTCTATTCTATCCTGCATGAGACTTCTTTGAACTGGTTGGATACGCAGATGCAGATTATGCAGGGTATCAAGTTGATAGAAAAAGCACTTCTAGAATGGCTCATTTTCTGGGTTCCTTCCTCATATCTTGGGGAACCAAGAAACAAAATTCAGTGGCTCTATCAACAGCTGAAGCAAAATATGTAGCAGTTGCTTTCTATTTTGCCTAACTTCTATGGATAAAACAACAACTTGAAGACTTTGGAGTTCTCACTCACACCATTCCACTCTTGTGTGACAATACAAGTGTTGTCGATATGGAAAAAAATCCAGTCCAGCATAAAAAGACCAAGCATATAAATGTGAGACATCAATTTTTGAGATACAATGTGGAAAAGGGGAACATTTGTATACAATACTGCAGGACTAAAGACCAAATTGCTGACATTTTCACCAAATCTCTGAGCAAGGATCGGTTTGAAAGTAACAAATTGAAATTGAGAATGATGAAAATGGACTGAGCTGATCTTATCCAAAGCATCCAATACTCATTGGCTATGATTAGGAGGACATTTATCCTTGTTAATTTTAATGCTTTGCTTTGGTAAGATCAATCGTGTACCTTTGCATGTATACACTCACAAGGAATTGCAGGAATAAAGGAAGGTCATAACAATTCAGAGATCATCATTCTTAAATTGCAGATAGGGACCTGGTCATGTCTAAAGGTTAGCACTCTATACATTATTTTTTAAACTGATAATGAGAACGGTGTGACCTCCACGTGTCAGTCATCGGTCATTCTGACTATTGTCCCAATGCTTTAAGTCCAAGCGACGAGTCTAATCAGGGACCTGACACACCCTTTCTTTTCCTTTTATATTCCTTCCCTCCTATTCTCTTCCCACAATTTTAAAACTCTTTTCCCTAAGTTTTTCTAAAAACCTCAATCTCTTTCTATCTCATTCCTCCTGATTCTCCTCTCAAATATGTCTCAATCACCATCTTCATCTCAACAGATGATGGAATCTTTAAATGAAATAGACCCTGTAGCCTTCTACACTTCTTCTTGTGCTCCCTCTCTAACAGAAGTGTCGACCATTCTTGTAGTCAACATTTCTGAACCTTGTCCTCCTACTCTAGAGTTTCCTATAGATCTAAATGATCCAGCGCCTTCATCTTAACCTGGTCATCCTCCATCTGTGCTATCTGTCTGTTTGTTTGAGGGAGATCTTCCCGAGAATAGGTACTCTGAATCTAACATTCTCACTGCAAGTGAGAATTTAGTTGTGGAAAGTTTGACAGAAATGAGAGAAGGAGTAAGAAATGAGGAAGGAAGCAGATTTGCAGAGAATCTTCTTGATGATACTAAGCCCGTATTTGAAACAACTCCTGAAGTTAGAGTACCAACCTCCAATGACTCAGAGGATGATGAAGATGATAATTCTCCTCTACGCTGGGCCATACAGAGAAGAATGGTCCTTATAACCAACAAAGGAAAGGAGAAAGTTGTGGAGGAGACACCAATAAAGAAACCATTTACCAGGGGTGCCACTAAAAAACTTATGAGTGATGTAATGAATACAAGTTAGGCCAATACTACGGAGATTAGAAGAAGAAGAGAGACTGGAGAAGAGAAAATTGTGATTCCAGTTAAGGGGGTTGTTGACGTTTCAAATGAAAAATCAGAAAGTGATACAGTGTATGAAGATATCATTCCTGCTGAAGAAAAGAAAATAAAGGAGGGACACGGAAAGAAGAAGAGAAAACCTAAATCAAGAAAGAGTTTAGTAAAAAAGGTTGATGTTACAACAAAGGTAATGGAGAAGGAGCCAGAGAAGA
This sequence comes from Solanum tuberosum, assembly GCF_000226075.1. Lineage (NCBI taxonomy): Eukaryota > Viridiplantae > Streptophyta > Magnoliopsida > Solanales > Solanaceae > Solanum > Solanum tuberosum. The sequence goes on along the minus strand of NW_006239088.1, from coordinate 457,947 downwards.
AGAGAGGAAAAGAGAGATCCAAAAGGGGAAGAGAAACGTCTCCAGATACTGAAATAACCACTGAAAATCCTGAGACGAAGTCAGAAAGGGGACCTGGGTCCAAAATAAAGAAAGTGCAAAAGAATGAAACCAAGATGGATATTGTCGACAATCTGAGAATGCAATAAGTTTTGAGTGGAAGAGTTTTTGATCCGGAGATCATCAGAAAGCCTGGTATGAGCACCTTGGCTGATGCAGTCGAAATTCAATCATGTACTCACTTGTTCATGACCCAATCTCCTGTAATGCATGAGGAACAAGTGAGAGAATTTTACTACAATGTTGTATTCACTGAGGATGGGAGCCTCAATACACAGGTTGGGAATAAATTGTTTCATCTGAATGAGGAAAGATTGGGGGAAATCTTAGAAGTGCCCAGAGAGGGGATCAGATCCGTTGTAGGACAGACCTGCAGCAAAAGAATAGTTTCCTCGGCTACTGATCTGTTTCAGATGAAGGCACTCTGCAAGTTCGATCTTCTAAATCTTCCGTCCCTCATGCTAGAACATATGCACGAAATAATGATCGAGCAAAACGGCAAGCATGGCATGGGGTATGGCTACTTCATCACCAAGGTGTTCAAGCATTTGGAGGTACCCTTGGTAGCAGGTACTGTGGGAACAGTGAAATAGTCCTTCTCCTTAAACACGTTGGTTGAATGTGAATGCATGGAAGGCAGAACAAGGCAACTGAGCAAGAAGTCACAATTAGTGGTTGAGCAAAGTCAACTTAAGCATGAACTGGAGGAGATGATTGTGCTGGTAAGCAAAAATGATGCTGAGATAGCCTTGCTAAAGGCTCAGTTGGCAAAAGAACAATCAGAGGGACCTGGTTCAGCAGAAGTCACTGAATTGAGGGTGAAGAATGCAACCCTCTTGGCCCAGAATGCTGATCTTCAAGAAAAGCCGATCAAAGCCCATGATGCTGCCAATGATCGACTTGCTCTTGTCATCCAATTCCTCCCTCAAAAGCCTCCCTTATCCTAGTCCTTTCTTTTATTTCCTCTTTTTGTTCCTGTGTGGGCAGTGTCTCGGGTTTCTCTTAGAAGTTTAAATCTAATGTATTGAATGCTTTCTTTTGTGCAATGAAATGGATCCTTATTTTGTGTTGATCATTCTTCTTTCTCTACTTTTTTGTTATGCTGTGTTGCCAATAGGCTATGATCTTCACTTGCAGGCTTACTCTTAATCCTGGTTTACTATCATTCTTTTTTATGATGCCAAAAGGGAGAAATTATTTGGCTGCATATAGGATAGAAGATTTGTCTTTGCTGCATATAAGATAGAAGATTTGGCTAGTTCACAAGGGAAAGAAGTATTGATAGTATTGATATTAGGGGGAAGATTATTAGTATTAATGATACGGAGAAGATTGTTTGATAGTGTTTGATAGGGGGAAAATATTGTAGCTAGAGGTATTTTGTTTGTCATCATCAAAAAGGGGGAAAATATTATTTTGAGTTTTGATTATTTGAAAAATAAAGGGATCTTATAGGTGGACCTGATCCCTTGGTGGTAATATGTGAGAAAGGGACAGCTAAAAAAAGTACACTGCAGTCTCTGTCACATGTAGGCCTGCACGAGTTGGTGCGCGGCTCCCAAACAATGTGGCAGAGTCTTTGGCCAATAGCATGGCCTCTAAGGTTGTGTTTATCATTTTATAAGGTTTCTCTCAATAGACACACAACCTCAATTTTTGCATTCCTGAAATATTCAAGAACTCAAGAAAAAACCATCCTTTCAACAAGTATCTTCCTCAATAACAACAGGGACCTAATAGAGCTATTTGAGTCTTAGTTGTCTTAGGGTTTATACTTCAATGCTTATCATTGTAAATCTATTCCTGTGTTATAAAGGAATTAGATCTTTGTTCGTCTGAGTAAAAATAATCTAAGTCATTCAAAGTTGATTGGTTTAGTGGGCAACATAGTTGTTGCTTAGTTGAAGTCTAAATCATCTAGAGTTAGGTGGTTTAGTGGGTAGCAAAGTTGTTGCTTAGTTGAAGTCTAAATCATCTAGAGTTGGGTGGTTTAGTGGGCAATAAAGTTATTGCTTAGTTCTTTCTTTGTAGTATAGTTACTACATTGAGGGAGAAGGGATTTAGAGTTAAATTCCTAGGTTGCAAGAGTTTGGAATCTGAATCATCGCTCCTTTTAGAGTTGAATTGAGTTGGATTGAAATCCTGTTAGTACATGTCGTGGTTTTTCACCGCCCTTGAGCAAGGTGGTTTCCACGTAAACTGCTTGTGTTGTTTACTTTATTGCCTTCACGTATAATCCTGTTCTTATTGTGTCAAGGGACCTGGTCCATTGACTGATAGTGGAGGCTTACATTCTAACAAAATTGATATGCATCACTCATTCCACTAGTTATATGATTCTCTACAAATTTTATACCTTTATTTCAAATTCAATTTTTTACAAGAAAATAAACTTTTTATATAATTTCATTCTATAACATCATTTCAAAATTCATGAATAACTTAATTTCTTTTCTTCCTCTACTGCCACTGATATCAGTGGCAGAGGAAGAAATAATCCAAAACACAAACACGATTGGCCATAAAATTCAAGTTGTTTTCATTTTTTTCACTCCAAATCACTCACAAAAACTAAAAAACAACTCCAATTTATATTCACAACAAAAGACCACTCCAATTTTCAATCATCATTATTCACTATCAAAAAGTGAATAACGATGATTGAAAATCGGAGTTGTGTTTGGTTGTGAATATAAATTGGAGTTAATTATATTGAGTTTTCGCGAATGATTTGGAGTGAAAAAAAGTACTTTTATTTTCAAATTCTCTCAATTTTCATGGCCAAACTCCCTTATATATAAAATCTATTAGCAAAAGCATGCATTCCTCCACACAAACACACACAAAAAAACCCTAACCCTAGTTTCATCAAAACAAAATTGAGGATACAAAAACAAATAGAAAAAAAAATCCCGTTTTTCATCCCCGTATGTTAACTCTAAACATAATAAAAACTAAATAGAAAAGAAAGAAAAAAGAGTACTAGAGCAGCCATGTAAAATATAAACTAAAAGATGAAAAAACAAATATTAAAATTAGAATATAGCCTTCTATTATTGAGTAGTTGGCAATTTCAAAGTTTGTTTCATTCCTCCATTCACTTAATTAATTTATGCAATTAATGTGATAGTTACTCCATCTGTCCCTAATTACTTGTCCATATTTTCTTTTATAGTTGTCCCTAATTACTTGTCCATTTTGACAAATCAACAAAGGACAAATTTTTTTTTACCTATTATACCCTCAATTAATTACTTTGGAAAATGTAGAACTTCTTGAAAATATCAAGTTTTTAATTCATCCACTTCATAATTAATAGGGGTAAAATGGTCAACTAACTATGCCAATTATTGATTTCTTAATAGGTGTGTCAATTCAAAAGTGGACAAGTAATTAGGGACAAAGTGAGTATCTTTTATTACTCCCTCTGTCATTTTTTATTTGTACCTTTTAACTGATTATTTTTGACAAATAAAAAAAAAGACAATATTTTTTAGCTATTATACCCTCAATTTAATTAGAGAGTTATTGTTTTTAAAAAAAGTAGAACCTCTTTTAATGAGTAAAGTATTTTGAAATTCTATCAATTTATAGGGGTAAAATGGTAAACTCACTATGTCAATTATTATTTTCTTAATAAGTGTGTCAAGTAAAAAATGGACAAGTAAATAGGACAACGGGAGTATCAAATAATGAAAAAAAGTCACGTCATTAAATTAAATAATTTTTAAAAGGAAAAGGAATCAAATATTCCATCAAACTTTGAGAAAAGTCCCATTCTATGTTATCCGTTAAGAGTTTGACTCATCTATATCATTTCAGTTAACAAATAATGACATGGATGAGCCTTTTGTCTAACAGAAATGACATAAATGAACCAAACCTTTAATAGATGACATAAATGAATGTTTTCTCAAAATTTGATGGCATATTCGAACCTTTTTTCTACCAACTATATATTAACACCATACAAGAGTAATCTCTAAACTTTTGACAAAAAGGTTCATTTCTAGCTTTTATTTGTCACCAAAGTAACAAATTATACATGATATCAAATGATTACACAAGTTATGCCAACTGATTAGTCCGAAAAATGAAGCAAAATTAGTGAATTAACCAAACAATTGTTTGTCTTACTATTATTTTTAGACCGTTCCAAAAAGAATATTTTTAATTATTTTTTTGTAATTTTTTAATTTTAAATTTTTACGTATCATGTTCAAAACCATAAAATTAAAGAACATTTTTTACTTTCTTAAACTCCGTATTAAGTCAAACAGAAAAAACAAATTAAAATAGAGAGGGAGTAAATCATATTTGTGTAACTTACAAAAATGACTATAGTTTTAGGGTTATTAGATTGGAATAGCTATAAGTATGATATTTTAAAAAAATAGCTACACTTTGTGTCAAAATGGCTATATTCCATGCATATGTCGTTTTTTAAAATATAAAAATACATCCAAATTAAATTTCCCAATAAATAAGGCAAATATGTTAATGTAATTGTCATTTAATCCCTTAAATCCCATAATTTGACACTTTAAATTAGTGATAATCACATTATGACCACTACCCTATAGGTTTCTCATCAGTTTAAAAATAAAAATTATCATTAATCTTTCTTCTTCAGTTTTCGCCTAACAAAATTTAATTCCATGGAAACTATCACAGTGTTGATCCGGCATTCCGGAAAATGGAGCGAAGAGAATTGCTATGTAGAATATATTATTGATGGGATAGTGTTGAAGAAATATAGGAATTTTTTTCAAAATGTCAATATTTTAACATTTAATAGGACCTGTTAGCCACATTTTCAATATTTATTAAAAATATCAATATTTTCTTTTGGTATAGGGCTGATATGTATTATTTTCATTTGTTTAATTTTAAATAATACAATTAGTTAATAACAGAAAGGAGAAAATCATGAGAGAAAATATTTTAAAAACTCTTAAACTGAGATTTAAATAGAGAGATATTGAGATACATTTGTGAGGACAAAAATTCAAAACTTTTGATGGCCTAGAGTTAGAATGAATGCAAATAAAAAAGAAATACAAACAAAAATTATGTTGTTTTCCAGATAATCAACTAGAAAGATACTATGATGAACTACTAACTTTGTATCCACTGCCGAGGTTGAATACAATTTGATGACAAAAATACAAAACTAGTAGGCATACAGTTAGAATAAATACAAAATAAGGAGCAATATAACAAAACAATATGTTGTATTCCACATAATCCCCACAAAATAATATTATGTACTACAAAAGTTGTATCTAAACAAAAAATTATGTTGTATTCCACAAAATCAGCTACAAAGATACTATTGTGAACTACTAACTTTGTATCCACTTCTGAGGATGAATACAATTTGATGACATAAATACAAAACTAACAGGCATACAAATATAAGAAATACATAAATATGTTGTATTCCACAGATTCCCAGCAAAATGATATTATGAACTACAAAAGTTGTATCCAATTCATAGTATGAAAATAAAATGAAGATAAGATTACAAAACTTGATAGCATACAGTTAGAATGAATACAAAATTTATGTATAAAAATCAATGAAAGCTGATGAATACATTGTAGTTTAGTTATGAGTTGTATCCAAGCATAAGTAAATTTTTTTACAAGAGAATACATATTATGTTCCCAGATTATTTAAATTTGAAAGGGAACAAGGGAATACATATGCACATAAAGCAATTTTATCTTCATGAAGTTGTTCATCCACTATTTGATCTTCATCAGCCTTTTCGACTTCACTACTGATAGACGAAGAGCCTATCGTTTTCTTTTTCTTTTCATTGTTTGTGTCCTTGCTCTTGATGATGTTTATATTCTGTAATTGAGGAAGGTTTTGCATGCAAATAGGGTCATGTAGATTCTTAGATCTACTTTCTTCCGCCATTCTAGTCGTCGATCCTACATTGTTGACTTGTCCTTGAATGATACAAAGATCAAAAGACGGAAAATTGCTAAAAAAATCGATCATTACATGGAATACCTCTTGTAGTCCTCTTTGAATCCGCCATTAGAAAAGAATTTTGAATTTTTCCTTATCAAAAACCCTAATAAAAAATAAGGGTACTATGCAATTATATAAACAAATATATTGAAAGGTTTAAACAGATGCAAATCAGTAAAATACATTAAAATCAAAAAAAGACAAATACCTAAATCAATGGGATTGTTGTGAATATCTTTTGGGAGATTTTCTTTACAAATTTTTAAAAATAATTGAAAAAAAATGTGTAACGACCTGTTCCCGTCATTTTGGAAAAGCCAATGGGGAAAGAATTTGGGCAAGAAAACTTTTGAGTAATGACTTGGAAATTTCTAGCCTAGGCCAGACTTGGACGAAATTTGAGTTAGGTAAGCCCTAGGGAAATCTTGTAATGAATGGGGGATTTCATTATGAATTTGATCACATGAGTGGATAGCCAAGGCGTTAAGGAGCCTGTACGGCTCTACGGAATCGAACTCGGGCGAGTAGAACTCCCAAAACTGATCTTAACGTGAAAGAGTAGTTTTAGAACGTCAAGGTTTGAAGGTGTGTTCTGAAATGGGAGATTGGAACTCAAATTCTGAGCTTCTGTCTGTAACACCCCAGAAATTTTTTCGAACTAAGACACGAACGGTTCTTCGTAGTGAGTGAGATTTTCCAAGGATTAAATTTCTTAAGTTTTAAGGTCACTAGATGTAGCACCTTGAGTTCCAAAAAGAACTAAATTGGAAATAGCAAAATCTGAAATTTTGCAAGTTAAGCTAAGTATGAGTTTTAGGTTGACTTCAAACGATCATAACTCCTAGCTCAAGATGAGGTAGGTGTTCTACCAGATACCGTAGGAAAGATCTTTGAATTATCTTTCCAACGCCACCGAGTTTGCTAAGTTTAGAGGTCGGATGAGTGAGATATGACCTTTTGAAGTTAGGCTGTCCAGTTAAGGAAAGTTAGCCGGAAATAGTAAAGGGTATTTTGGTCTTTTCCTTACCCAAACAGACTTGATTCGTTTTTAGTAATATTTTAAGGATATAATCTG
>NW_006239088.1:450224-450557 GCF_000226075.1 Solanum tuberosum | reverse complement strand
ATTCTTGAAGTTGAAAGATTAGAGTTCTTGATAAGTTCTTGATAGGTGTTCTTGAAGTTCATTCTAAATCTTGTTGTGTTGGGTTTTGGATGATTTCTTGAGATCAAAGTGAGTGTTTTAAGGGATGTATTGAGTAGATTAGAGTGTACTTATGTTAAGTAATCAATTCTAAGTGATTGGGGAAGAAAACATTCAATTCTAGGTGACATAGGGTGAGAAAACGAGAAAAGAAACTGCTGAATTTTCTGGGTTGGGGGCTGGCGCGATGCGCCTGCCAAAGCGCCCCAAACCCACCTCTGAAGTTTAGGGGCTGGTGCCCCGCGCCACCCATAG
>NW_006239088.1:448920-450170 GCF_000226075.1 Solanum tuberosum | reverse complement strand
CGTTTGAGTTCATTTAAAGTGCACCTTCGCTCCTTTTCGATTCTAACTACTCTAACCTACTTCTAAACACCTAAAATCATTCATAACATGATCATAATCTTGAATTCATAAATCAAATTCAAGGTAGAGTTGAGAGTCAAGTTTGAGAGTTCTTTCAAACCTTTTGATAAGGTCCCTTAGAGTCTTTTTGAGGAGTCTTCTACACTTATTAGTAACTTGTTTCAGGACTCGAGCAAGTGAGTATGAGGATGAGGATAATGTACTCATCAATCTACTTTGTCATCATGAGATCCTTCATATCATGAACCAAAACTCTTGAATTCATAATTCACATTCAAGAGAGAGTTACGAGTAGAGTTCAAGAAAATCTTTGAGTTCAATTGTGAATCCTTTGAGATCAACTATCGATTTGAACTAAGTTTTGAGGATGTAAGTAAGAGAAAGAGAAGAGTTATATACATGAGTTCCAACATGTTATGTAGACCTACGAGTCAAGTTGTTCATGCCCATAAATTTTGCATGAACTTCAGAAGTTGAGTATCTATGAGAGGACTAATATCTTCATGTTCTAAGTCTTAAGTATTGAGTTCCTAACCCTTCCGAGATTATAATCCTAATCATGGGACTATTATTTATTACCCATGAAGTCCATGAGTTGAGTTGTTCATGACCACAATTCCGCATGAACATTATAAGTCAAACAGTCTTAAGATGAGAAGTATCTTTGAGTCCTTGAGTTGAGTAGTTCATGCTCATAAATTCCTCATGAACCCTCTGAGCTGAGCATTCTTGAAATGAGTAGTATCATTGAAGTTCTTGAGTTCCAAGTATTGAGTTCAATCTATGGTTATTGAAAACCTTGCATTGAGTCGTTCATGTCCATAATTCGGCATGAACCATATTTTAAGAAGTCTTTTACAAATATTTTAACTTTGTTTTAAGACTTAAGTTTTGAGTTAAGCAAAGAGTAAAGAGTAAAGAGTTGAGTTCATTTCTTCAAAAGAGTATATCAGGACTATGTGTTCCCAAAGAGTAAATCTTTTCACATTTAAACAAGAAAGGAAACTGAGATTTCAAAAGAGCCTTTGAGCTAGTTTTCAATAAAGAGGAAACTATGATTTCCAAGAGAGCTTTCATGCTAAGTTTTGAGTAATTATCTGAAGCCAAAGAAAGAGTTTTGTTTTTACAAACATATTAGCTAAGCATATTTTGGGAGTAGTATTGAGCACTGATATGGGGATGCGAGTTCA